>NC_079229.1:38518498-38615998 GCF_029633865.1 Lampris incognitus | reverse complement strand
CACACAGAGACGCATTCATGTGACAGACATAAGCCGACTCCGCCCCCCTCCTGAAGACAGCGTTGCCAATTATTGCTCCTTCATGGAATCCGGCCATAGTTAGTTCTGACGAGACCGAGGCGCGAACCCCGGTCTCCAGTGGGCAACTGCATCAACACAAAGCTGATGCTTAGACCACTACAACACCACGGACCGAACTCTCTCCGTACTGTCTGACATGATTCTAATATGTACTCTGTCCTGTCCATCTACCTCAGGCATGTATGTAAGTAACCTGCCAAAACCTATTTCAGAATCAGAACCATATGTATCGGCCATGTAGGTTTACACTACATGGAATGTGACTCTGGTTTCATGACTCTCTCATACCTTTTTCCCACTGGCCAAAAAACCCGCTAATGTCCGCCTTCGGTCAGTGTAAAAATGCAGATGTTTGTGGGTTTTTTGGCCAGTGGAAAAAGGGTTTTAGTGTACCTAACATAGAATAACAACACTACAACACAACAATCTTCACATACATACACAAGGACTGACTTATACAGGTGAAATAAGCATCACTGATATATTCTCTGCACCATATCACCTCTTATTTCACCTGTATAAGTCAGTCCTTGTGTATGTATGTGCAGATTTGTTGTGTTGTAGTGTTGTTATTCTATGTTAAGTACACCAAGAGAGCCACTAAATCAGAGTGACATTCCATGTATGTGTAAACCTACATGCCCCATAAAGATGGTTCTGATTCTGATTAATGTCGTACAGCTAGATTAATCAGATGTTAATTCTTTATACTCATATTACATAAAGCTTTGTATTCAGATGAAACACATGTCAATGCTTTATATTCACATCAAACAGGTGTTAATAATGGCAGCCAATCAGTGAGTAAAGGATGCGTTTACCTGGGCAGCCATAGGATTCAGTGTTATCGCTATGGAAACCAGTCCAGTGCTGGAACACGAGGGTGGTCCAAGATGGTTAGGCTCCACCTTGATTTCTTGTTTCACTGCAGATCCTGAATGCAGGAAAAAAAACACACACACACACACACACACACACACACACACACACACACACACACACACACACAGAGGTTTAAAAATGACCCCTGGTTAAATGGAGTGTGAGACTACCTCATCTCCTCTATCAGTCACTGTACCACTGAGATGGTGATGCACTACGAGCTTCTCTCTCCCTTCTATTAGTTTTTGCATTAATTGTTCACTTTCTTGCACATATTATGTCTACATCCGTCATTTATGAGCATCGGATCTTCCTGGACTTAAGGCTAAATGTGCTAGACTTGTGTGCACCTCCAGAGATACTAGAACACGTGGTTTACAACCCTACGGTATCTTGGAGCACCAGCAATGCCAATACAGGCAGAAACACGGAAGACGAGGTGAGGTTTCGGCTGGGCTATGGCATCACCCGACTCAACCTCCCATCCCTCGCATTTCGCTAATGTACAATCTGTTGGCATCAAGCTAGATGAACTCCACTGCCGTATTAGCGCCCAGCGGGACATGAGGTGTGTTCTGTTTTACAAAGAAAGAAAGTCACTTTATTTTGTCATTGTACCTTACAACGAATTGTATTCTTACAGTGAATCAGGGACCCGGGGACCAACTCCACTTCTTCTTTCCATTGCCTTGCTCAGGGGCACAGGCAGGAGTATTAACCCTTACATGCATGTCTTTTTGATGGTGGGAGGAAACTGAAGCACCCGGAGTAAACCCACGCAGACACGGGGGGAACATGCAAACTCCACACAGAGGGGCCTGGGATGGCCTAGGGTTTGAACCCAGCACCTTCTTGCTGTGAGGCAACAGTGATAACCACTGGGCCACTGTGCCACCCACACGAGTGAGACCTGGCTGACCTTGAACATTCTGGACAGGGCCATCCAGCCTGACGGCTTCTGTATGGACTAACTGGACCGCTTGTGTGAAACAACCGGCAAGGTAAAAGGAGGGGGAGTATGTTTTCTGGTTTACACCTCGTGTGGAAGTTATCTCCCAGTCTTGATCGCCAGTGTTGGAACATCTTTCAATCAAGTGTCGACCATTTTATCTACCAAAGGAATCCCCCTCCATCCTGTTAATTGTTGTTTACATTCCACCACAAGCCAACACCACAGTAGCTCTGAAAGAGCTCTGGAAGAGCTGCTCTACGGTGCAATCAGCGGCTATGAGAATCAGCATCCATAGACTATTTCCATTGTGGCGGGGGACTTCAATCACTGCAGCCTCAAATCGGTGATACCTAAATACTTCCAGCATGTCAGCTTTCCAACCCGGAGTGACAAGATCTTGGATCACTGCGACTCCACTATCAAGGGAGCCAACAGGTCTACTCCAGACTCATTTTGGGAAATCGGACCATTCATTCAATGGCTCTTGCTACCTGTTTACAAGCATAAAGTTAAGAGCGAGAAACCCACCTCGAGGACAGTACAGTGCTGATCGGTGGAAAATGAGTTCAAACGTCAGGGTTGTTTTGATTCAACAGACTGGTTGGTTTTTAGGAACGCTCTGAACCTGAACAAATATGCTGACACAGATACTGTGTTAAATTCTGTGTGGACACCTGTAGTCCCACTCATACCATCTGCTTCTATCCGAATCAGAAACTTTGGATTAATAGCGACATTTGGCTGAGACTAAAAGAAAGGACTGCCGCTTTTAAAGCTGGGGACGAGGACAGCTACAAAGAAGCCAGGTACGCCCTGAGAAACGCCATCAAGTCAGCCAAAACAATACTGAAATAAACTAGCACAGCATTACAATGGCGGGGACTCCAGGCCATTTGGCGATAATGGACTACAAACCCAAGCCGGCTTGTTTTACCAACACCACCGCTTCACTTCTGGATGACCTGAACAGGTTCAGACAACACACAGAACCTTGTTGGACACTCACTCAACGAGATAACACATCAATTCAATTCAATTCAATTTTATTGTCATTAAAAACAATGTGCAGGCACATGTTAAAAATGAAATGAGGGCTGTGGCTTCACCAAACAGTGCAAGACAGACACAGACAAACACAACAAACACAGTATAAGATATACACACATGAGGACCAAAAGCTAAAAATAAGTACAAAAAAAAAAATCTAAAAAAAAGAGCTGGAGTAGAAAAAATTTAAAAATATCTACAGACATTCAGTGGGTAGCCAGGTTCAGGTGGGCAACAGCTTGGGGAAAGAAGCTGTTTTTGAGCCTGGTACTGCGGGCTCTGAGGCTCCTGTAGCGCCTCCCAGAGCACAGGGGGGAGAACAGTCCATGGTTGGGGTGGATGGGATCTCTGCTGATGCTCAGACCCCTTCGAAGGCAGCCTTTGTGATAAATGTCTTTTATGGCTGGGAGCTGGGTACCGGTGATATGCTGGGCCGCCTTGACGATCCGCTGCAGAGCTTTCTGGTCTACTGAGGTGCAGTTGCCGTACCACACTGAGATGCAGATGGTCAGGATGCTCTCTATGGTGCAGTGGTAGAAGCTGGTGAACATTTTAGGGGGTAGACAGGCGCTCCTCAGCCTCCTCAGGAAATGCAGGCATTGTTGGGCCTTTTTCACAAGGGCCTGGGTGTTTAATGTCCACGAAAGGTCCTTGCTGATGTGGACTCCAAGGAATTTAAAGCTGGAAACACGCTCCACTTCCACCCCATTGATGTGTATGGGGGAGTGGCTGCAGCTTCTAGACCTCCTGAAGTCCACAATCAGCTCCTTTGTCTTCTGCACATTAAGGACAAGATTGTTGGTAGTACACCATGATGTGAGGTGCTGAATCTCGTCTCTGTAGGCCATCTCGTCATTGTTGGTGATACGGCCAATGACTGTGGTGTCATCTGCAAACTTAACTATAACATTTGAGGGGTGAGTTGGCAGGCAGTTGTGGGTAAAGAGGGAGAAAAGGAGGGGGCTCAGAACACAGCCTTGAGGGGCACCTGTGCTGAGGGTCAGGGTGGAGGAGGAGTGGTCACCTAACCTAACAGACTGAGGTCTGTTGGTCAGGAAGTCCAGGATCCAGTTACAGAGGGAGGGGTTGAGGCCAAGGGAGAGGAGTTTGGTGGTTAGTTTGGCGGGGATGATAGTGTTGAAGGCAGAGCTGTAATCTATAAACAGCATCCGGATGTATGTGTTGTTAAGTTCAAGGTGGGTCAGAGCAATGTGTAGGGGAGTGGCAATGGCATCCTCAGTAGACCTTTTGGGATGGTAGGCGAACTGATGTGGGTCGAATGTGGGGGGATAATGTTTTTGATGTGAGCCAGAACCGGTCTCTCAAAGCACTTCATGGCAATGGGGGTGAGTGCTATGGGTCGGTAGTCATTCAGACATGTGGATGTTGGTTTCTTGGAGACAGGAATGATAGAGGTGGTCTTAAAGCATGCCAGGACTTTAGATTGGGACAGTTAGAGGTTAAATACAGGTGTGAAGACCTCAGCCAGCTGGTCGGCACATTCCCGGTAGACCCAACCCGGTATGCCGTCTGGTCCAGCAACCTTCCGTGTGTTCACTCTGCGCAGTGATTCTCTGACCTCTGCGACTGATAGAGTGAGCACCTGGTTTTCTGGGTGGCTGGGGATTTTTGTGGCCGGGTCAGTATTGTCCTTGTCGGAGCGGGCATAGAAATGATGTAGCTTGTCTGGCAGGGAGGCATCATGGACAGTGAGCCCGCTATTGGAGCTTTTGTAGTCTGTGATAGACTGAATGCCTTGCCACATTCGCCGAGGATCAGAGTTATTGTGAAAGTGGTCCTCTATTCGTAGTGAATATTTATGTTTGGCTGTTCTGATGCCCTTTTTGAGGTTGGATCTGGCTGTGCTGTAGGCCTCACAGTTACCTGACTTGAATGCTGCATCCCGGACTTTCAGCAGCTGCCAGACCTCAGTGGTCATCCAGGGTTTCTGGTTTGCAAAAGTGTGGACTGATTTTTTTGTTGTGACACTCTCAGTGCAAAAGTTAATGCAGGCTAGTATGGCAGATGTCTGTTCATTAATGTCTGTATGGGAGCCATGGGTAGCTGAATGTGCAAAAATACTCCAGTCTGTGTTTTCAAAACAGTCCTGGAGTTCAGAGACTGCTCCTTCTGGCCGGACAGTGATTGTCTTTACTGCTGGCTTGATCCGTTTTATTAGGGGTTTGTAGGCTGGGACCAGGAACAGACAGAGGTGGTCAGAATGGCCCAGATGAGGACAGGGAGTAGCTTTGTATGAGTCCTTGATGTTTGTATAGAGATGGTCCAGGGTGTTTTGTCCCCTAGTGGGGCAGGAGACATGCTGATGGAATTTGGGCAGTACAGCCCTGAGGTTAGCCTGATTAAAGTCACCACCTATGATAAAGGCATTGTCCGGGTGTTTGGTCTGTTGTCTGCTGATGGCACATTGTAGCTGCTTAAGTGCTACCTTAGCATTAGCATGTGGGGGGATGTATACAGCGGCGATGGTAATGGCCGTTAGCTCCCTGGGCAGGTAAAAAGGCCTGCACTGAATCATAAGCAGCTCCAGATCAGCGGAACAATGCCTTTCAGCGATCTTTATATTGTTGCACCAGGAGTTACTGACATAAATACTCAAACCTCCTCCGCGGATCTTGCCGGAGTCCGCTGTCCTGTCGGCACGGAAGGCTGTGCGGCCAGCTAGCTCGACTGCCGAGTCGCCATGTTGCTGTTGAGCCAAGTCTCCGTAAACATCAGCAGACAGCAGTTCTGCAGCCTTTTCTGAGAGGACAGCCTGAGTCTTATCTCCTCCATTTTGTTAGCTAACGACCGGACATTAGCCATGAAGATGCTGGGGAGGGACACTTTGAAGGGAGCGCTACTTAGCTTAGCATGTAGCCCGCCTCGTTTCCCCCTCCTTGTTTACGTTGCCGACGGGGGGCAGCGTTTCCACTGCGAGACCGGTGAGCGGATGATATGGATGGGGGAGTTGTCCGTGATGGTGGAGGGAAGTGAGTAATCCATTCTGAGGTTTAAAAGTTCCTGACGGTTGTAGAAGAGTGCATGACCTACACTTGTAAGTAAACTTAAAACTAACATGTGACTAACAAAGAAAACACAACACTGAACAGGGAACCACAGTAGCCGCTGCGTCCAGCGCGCCGCCATCTTGGAAAAGTGACAAGCTGACGTGAGTCAAGTTTTAAATCTGTCAAAGCACGCAAAACTGCCAACCCAGATGGTATCCCAACTCATGTCCTCAAGACATGCTCTAGTCAGCTATCACATGTTTTCACAGACATTTTTAGCCCGTCATTGTCACTAAGTGTGGTTCCTACATGCTCTAGGAAAGTTCTTATTGTGCCTGTACCAAACAACAACAAAAAAACCCTGTCTTAATGACTACAGACCTGTTGCTTTGACCTCAGTAATAATGAAATGCTTTGAAACATTTCCTTGCAAACATTCCCAAATCCTCTGAGAATAACACATGGCCACTGAAACTCTAGTTAATGGTCACGGAAAGGTGAACCAGGTCATCTGGGCACCACATTTAGTGACAGAAACGTTTCATCATCATCTAAGTGACCTCTTCAGTCTCACCTGACTGCAGGTACCCCCACCCTTATAAACAATACAGTGACTGCAGGTGTCCCACCCTTATAGACAACACAGTGGCATAATGACCCAAACCAACCACCTGTTTCATATGCAACTATGGGTGTTAGTTAATGGTCAAACCCATATTTGCATATGAAACTGGTTGTTGGTTTGGGTCATTATGCCACTGTATTGTTTATAAGGGTGGGACACCTGCAGTCACTGTATTGTTTATAAGGGCGGGGACACCTGCAGTCACCGTATTGTTTATAAGGGTGGGACACCTGCAGTCACTGTATTGTTTATAAGGGTGGGACACCTGCAGTCACTGTATTGTTTATAAGGGTGGGACACCTGCAGTCACTGTATTGTTTATAAGGGTGGGACACCTGCAGTCACTGTATTGTTTATAAGGGTGGGGACACCTGCAGTCGCTGTATTGTTTATAAGGGTGGGACACCTGCAGTCACTGTATTGTTTATAAGGGTGGGGATACCTGCAGTCACTGTATTGTTTATAAGGGTGGGGACACCTGCAGTCACTGTATTGTTTATAAGGGTGGGGACACCTGCAGTCGCTGTATTGTTTATAAGGGTGGGACACCTGCAGTCACTGTATTGTTTATAAGGGTGGGACACCTGCAGTCACTGTATTGTTTATAAGGGTGGGGACACCTGCAGTCACTGTATTGTTTATAAGGGCGGGGACACCTGCAGTCACTGTATTGTTTATAAGGGTGGGGACACCTGCAGTCACTGTATTGTTTATAAGGGTGGGGACACCTGCAGTCGCTGTATTGTTTATAAGGGTGAGACACCTGCAGTCACTGTATTGTTTATAAGGGTGGGGACACCTGCAGTCAGGTGAGACTGAAGAGGTCACTTAGATAATGATGAAACGTTTCTGTCAATAAACGTGGTGTCTAGATGACCTGGTTCACCTTTCCATAAATCATTACATCATCCTCAAACCAGATTAAAACCAGAGATTAAAAAGTAAACCATACAGGGACACTGACTCACAGCACTCGAAAAACAGGGAAAAAGACTGCTGCTATTCATAGACAAATAAACACATGTACACAGCTATCAGCACACGTATGTCAGCAGGTATAAGAATGTAGCACATTTACCACACGAGCGAACCACTTCATTCACACTAGTGACCGATAGATGAAATACTTCATGGAATAATATCAGAGACACTAGTGAATGAGATAAATACTTTGGTGAAGAGAATACACTGTGATTTAGGGTCTTACCTTTGCCCCAGGTGCAGGGCATGATGGGTATTGTAGGCGACGGGCAGGGGGAAGGTGGCTCTAGTTTGATGTGGCTAATGTCCGGGTATCTGCTGATCTCCATGTCCACCACACTCTCTGGAGACGAGGAGGGAACAAAGCTGTCAGGACTGTGCCTGCCCTCCAGCTCTTGGACCCTGGACACAAGATGAGAGGACACCCAGAACATCAGTCCCACACGTTCAGGTTTACAACTTCACACAGCTGGGAGGACATTAAACTTCAATCCAACTTTGCAGGACCAGCTCCCCACATTTCTATAGAAACACTGCAGCCTCACGTTAACCAGCTGTTCTGGAAAACACTTTTGCATCAAAATAGGTCAAAGGTCACTGCTGATCATGACATCAGGTGTGACACCACCTGGTATCTCCACATCTCATTGGTTGCTGGAAACAACTGGTACATTTGGAGGTTTCTGAGTTTCAGCATAAAGTGTCTGTCTAGTGGCTCATGAGCTTGAAGGTCAGACAGGCCCCCAGCAATGCAACATAAAGGACACGTGAGAGAGAAATGAACTGAGTGGTCTTCATGGTCAGCACACTGACTGAGAGAAAGGGGAACCCTTTAAAAACCAGAAACATCACAACTGCTCCTCTACGCTGAGGTCCAGTCACTCAGGAGGAAGTGCTTACCTGACGTCTTCCTGGTTGTTGTGGGGCGGCGTCGGGAGGGAAGCGGGGACATCCACTGTTTTAGAGGCCTGGCTTAGAGCCAAAAGCTGCTCCCCTTTTCGCTTCAGACCAGAAACATCTTTGAATGGTGGAGAGAAAAGACTGTCTTTTAACAACGATGCAGTATGACAGACATCTTAGGGCCCTGACACACCAGGCCGACAGTCGGCCAATGTCAGGCCGTTGGTGAGTGTCTGTGACCCTAGTTTTTGCGATGTGTCCCGCACCGTCCGCACTAGTCGGACCCCCGTCGGCAGCTTTTTGGCTGAGTCAGCATGTCGAATGGGTGGAGCCCGTCAGTGAGAGAGATCACTCTGATTGGCTGTTCAGCTTAGTGAATCAGTGCAGAACGTACATGTTAGTTGGCCATCAGCTGTAGTCTTTGCAGTGTGTTCCAGTGCTACTTTTTGGTCCAGACAGCAGGCGACCTGAGGCGACCAACAGTCAGCCTTCGTCGCCGCTAGTCAGTTTGGTGTGTCTGGGCCCTTACACATCATCAGCAAATAATGGAACTCTTCATCTGAAAGGATTTGGACTCTCAAGAAAAAGGGCTTCACAAATAACATTTGCAATCCAAACAACTATGATAAACAAAATGATTCTACTTTTTTTTTGTCTTAGTAGTGCTTGTGTTGCAGCCCCTTTTCCTGCTGAGGTCTGTCATCCTGTCTAGCGCCCCCTTATTATAATAGCAAGAAGTAATCTGAATATCATTCTACACCAGTGGTATTCATCTTTGAGGAGTATTTTTATGTTAGTGCCTTTATTCATCTCACCGTCCTGCTCCCTTATAGATGGTGTCTTCAGCTCATCTGTGGAGGCGAAGCCATTGACCAACTTCTGCCGAGCAACAGGCGGGGGGGTGGGGGGCAGGGAGGCTGGGGGGGTCGGAGGGTTGCTGAGGTTGCTCTGCTGGAGGAGAGAGGGAGAGAGAGAGAGAGAGAGGGAGAGAGAGAGAAGGAGAGAGAGAGGGAGGGAGAAAGAGAGGGAGAGAGGGGGGGGAGAAAGACAGAGAGAGAGAGAGGGAGAAAGACAGAGGGGGGAGAAGGAGGGGGGAGAGAGAGGGAGACTTTATTTTGTTGATTCAAGATGTACAAACTCATTTTACTGGTCAGATGGAATCACATTTTCTTTCTTTTTTGGATTTCCCCCCTTTTTCTCCCCAGTTGTATTCGGCCAATTACCCCACTCTCCCGAGCCGTCCCGGTCTCTGCTCCACCCCCTCTGCTGATCTGGGGAGGGCTGCAGACTACCTCCTGCCTCCTCCCATACATGCGGAGTCACCAGCCACTTCTTTTCACCTGACAGTGAGGAGTTTCACCAGGGGGACGTAGCATGTGGGAGGATTCCGCTATTCCCCCTCCCTCCTGAACAGGCGCCCCGACCGACCAGAGGAGGCGCTCGTGCAGCGACCACAACACATACCCACATCCGGCTTCCCACCCGCTGACATGGCCGATTGTGTCTGTACGGACGCCTGACCAAGCCAGAGATAACACGGGGATTCGAACTGGCGATCCCCATGTTGGTAGGCAAGAAATAGACCGCCACACTACCCGGACGTCCCTCAAATTTTCTTTCTTTATCTAACAAATACTGTCAGTAAGAGCAAGCTAGAAAAGCGAGAGCATTAGCAGTATTAGTAATAAAAGTAGTTTTAGGAGCAATAGTACTATAAGCAGTATTAGTAGTTATGGTAGTAGTAGTATCAGTAATAGTAGTATTAGGAATATTAGTACCGTTTTTCCTGGACTACAAGTCACATCGGAGTATAAGTCGCACTCAGCAAAAAATGCATTGTTGCGAGGAAACAAAAGATGTATAAGTCACCTGGGTGAGTAAGTCATGTGGTACAGTATACGGTGATACAGTATGTCCTACTGAGTCACAGGATTAAACAGTATACGGTGATACAGTATGTCCTACTGAGACACAGGATTAAACAGTATACGGTGATACAGTATGTCCTACTGAGTCACAGGATTAAACAGTATACGGTGATACAGTATGTCCTACTGAGACACAGGATTAAACAGTATACGGTGATACAGTATGTCCTACTGAGTCACAGGATTAAACAGTATACGGTGATACAGTATGTCCTACTGAGACACAGGATTAAACAGTATACGGTGATACAGTATGTCCTACTGAGTCACAGGATTAAACAGTATACGGTGATACAGTATGTCCTACTGAGTCACAGGATTAAACAGTATACGGTGATACAGTATTTCCTACTGAGTCACAGGATTAAACAGTATACGGTGATACAGTATTTCCTACTGAGTCACAGGATTAAACAGTATACGGTGATACAGTATGTCCTACTGAGTCACAGGATTAAACAGTATACGGTGATACAGTATGTCCTACTGAGACACAAGATTAAACAGTATACGGTGATACAGTATGTCCTACTGAGACACAAGATTAAACAGTATACGGTGATACAGTATTTCCTACTGAGACACAAGATTAAACAGTATACGGTGATACAGTATTTCCTACTGAGACACAAGATTAAACAGTATACGGTGATACAGTATTTCCTACTGAGACACAAGATTAAACAGTATACGGTGATACAGTATGTCCTACTGAGACACAAGATTAAACAGTATACGGTGATACAGTATGTCCTACTGAGACACAAGATTAAACAGTATACGGTGATACAGTATGTCCTACTGAGACACAAGATTAAACAGTATACGGTGATACAGTATGTCCTACTGAGTCACAGGATTAAACAGTATACGGTGATACAGTATTTCCTACTGAGACACAAGATTAAACAGTATACGGTGATACAGTATTTCCTACTGAGACACAAGATTAAACAGTATACGGTGATACAGTATTTCCTACTGAGTCACAAGATTAAACAGTATACGGTGATACAGTATTTCCTACTGAGTCACAGGATTAAACAGTATACGGTGATACAGTATGTCCTACTGAGTCACAGGATTAAACAGTATACGGTGATACAGTATTTCCTACTGAGACACAGGATTAAACAGTATACGGTGATACAGTATTTCCTACTGAGACACAAGATTAAACAGTATACGGTGATACAGTATGTCCTACTGAGTCACAGGATTAAACAGTATACGGTGATACAGTATGTCCTACTGAGTCACAGGATTAAACAGTATACGGTGATACAGTATGTCCTACTGAGACACAAGATTAAACAGTATACGGTGATACAGTATGTCCTACTGAGACACAAGATTAAACAGTATACGGTGATACAGTATTTCCTACTGAGACACAAGATTAAACAGTATACGGTGATACAGTATGTCCTACTGAGACACAAGATTAAACAGTATACGGTGATACAGTATTTCCTACTGAGACACAAGATTAAACAGTATACGGTGATACAGTATTTCCTACTGAGACACAAGATTAAACAGTATACGGTGATACAGTATGTCCTACTGAGACACAAGATTAAACAGTATACGGTGATACAGTATGTCCTACTGAGACACAAGATTAAACAGTATACGGTGATACAGTATGTCCTACTGAGACACAAGATTAAACAGTATACGGTGATACAGTATGTCCTACTGAGTCACAGGATTAAACAGTATACGGTGATACAGTATTTCCTACTGAGACACAAGATTAAACAGTATACGGTGATACAGTATTTCCTACTGAGACACAAGATTAAACAGTATACGGTGATACAGTATTTCCTACTGAGTCACAAGATTAAACAGTATACGGTGATACAGTATTTCCTACTGAGTCACAGGATTAAACAGTATACGGTGATACAGTATGTCCTACTGAGTCACAGGATTAAACAGTATACGGTGATACAGTATTTCCTACTGAGACACAGGATTAAACAGTATACGGTGATACAGTATTTCCTACTGAGACACAAGATTAAACAGTATACGGTGATACAGTATGTCCTACTGAGACACAAGATTAAACAGTATACGGTGATACAGTATTTCCTACTGAGACACAAGATTAAACAGTATACGGTGATACAGTATTTCCTACTGAGTCACAGGATTAAACAGTATACGGTGATACAGTATTTCCTACTGAGACACAAGATTAAACAGTATACGGTGATACAGTATTTCCTACTGAGTCACAGGATTAAACAGTATACGGTGATACAGTATGTCCTACTGAGTCACAGGATTAAACAGTATACGGTGATACAGTATTTCCTACTGAGACACAAGATTAAACAGTATACGGTGATACAGTATGTCCTACTGAGACACAAGATTAAACAGTATACGGTGATACAGTATTTCCTACTGAGTCACAGGATTAAACAGTATACGGTGATACAGTATTTCCTATTGAGTCACAGGATTAAACAGTATACGGTGATACAGTATGTCCTACTGAGTCACAGGATTAAACAGTATACGGTGATACAGTATTTCCTACTGAGACACAAGATTAAACAGTATACGGTGATACAGTATTTCCTACTGAGACACAAGATTAAACAGTATACGGTGATACAGTATTTCCTACTGAGTCACAGGATTAAACAGTATACGGTGATACAGTATGTCCTACTGAGTCACAGGATTAAACAGTATACGGTGATACAGTATTTCCTATTGAGTCACAGGATTAAACAGTATACGGTGATACAGTATGTCCTACTGAGTCACAGGATTAAACAGTATACGGTGATACAGTATTTCCTACTGAGTCACAGGATTAAACAGTATACGGTGATACAGTATGTCCTACTGAGTCACAGGATTAAACAGTATACGGTGATACAGTATTTCCTACTGAGTCACAGGATTAAACAGTATACGGTGATACAGTATTTCCTACTGAGTCACAGGATTAAACAGTATACGGTGATACAGTATGTCCTACTGAGTCACAGGATTAAACAGTATACGGTGATACAGTATGTCCTACTGAGTCACAGGATTAAACAGTATACGGTGATACAGTATTTCCTACTGAGTCACAGGATTAAACAGTATACGGTGATACAGTATTTCCTACTGAGTCACAGGATTAAACAGTATACGGTGATACAGTATGTCCTACTGAGTCACAGGATTAAACAGTATACGGTGATACAGTATGTCCTACTGAGTCACAGGATTAAACAGTATACGGTGATACAGTATGTCCTACTGAGTCACAGGATTAAACAGTATACGGTGATACAGTATGTCCTACTGAGACACAAGATTAAACAGTATACGGTGATACAGTATGTCCTACTGAGTCACAGGATTAAACAGTATACGGTGATACAGTATGTCCTACTGAGTCACAGGATTAAACAGTATACGGTGATACAGTATGTCCTACTGAGTCACAGGATTAAACAGTATACGGTGATACAGTATGTCCTACTGAGTCAAATGCGTCCCAGACCACCTCGGCAAGTGGTTTGAGTAACCGGTTCACAAAACTTTTTGGTGGTGGTTTACACTTGTATTTAGCGCTGTCAACTTGTGATCCGATCACAAAAAACACATTTTAAAACCAAGTGTAAATGGAGTGTCAGTTGCAGGACCAGCCAGACGACTTAAAAAACAGCGACTCATAGTCCAAGAAATATGCTAACAGCAGTAGTTGAATTAGCAGTATTAGTCGTCATAGTACTAATAGTATCAGCAGTAGTAGTAATAGCATTAGTGGTGGTATTAGCAGTAGCTGTAGTATTTCTATACCTTGTATATGAGCTGAGAGTAGTAGTCTGTCACTCCGTCCAGCGAGGCGTTTCCAAAGGAGCCAATCAGCCGACTGTCTCTGTCCAGGGAGGAGCTGCCATACGGGGGGAACAGAGCCAGACTCACCCCCATCACCGGCTCCATTAGAGGAAGCAGAGACAACTGCTGAAGGAGGGGGGGGGGGCGAGAGAGAGAGAGGTCATTATGACCATTATTAACAATTATACATGTGAGGCTCAGCTCTAACTGGACAGAAACAGAGAGACTGAAACGGAGAGACAGACAAGGGGGAGAGCAGACAGACAGGGAGGGGACATCAGTCTACCAGCTGGGTGTCAGTCATCAGATTGGCAGTGTTGGAGGAGGAGCACAGCCTCTTGTCTTCCTCCTCTCTCTTCCTCCTCTTGCTTTTGGGAGGCGCTCTCTCTCCCTCCTGGCGCGCAGGCCTCTTACAGCGTTGCTGCTGCTTCTTCCTCACAGACTCAGAACCTTCTGGAAACTCCACGGAGCCAACACTGTCTACCACCTGAGACAGACAGACATGGAGAAGGAGAAAGAGAAAGAGAGAGGGTATTCAGAATGGTCAATTAGAGGACAAAACTGTTTATTTCCACAATCTATCAGCCACTGTCTCCATCTGCCAGGAGTCACATGTCTAAACAGAACGTCCACATGATGGCGCTCTACTGCCGCAGGAGAAGAATCTGCTCTAAATGCTTTATCAGTCTTCCATTCACTCCAGTAACTTCCTTCTGTTCTTCTTTGATAGAGATGATATTTTATACCCAACTGGCTGTCATAACTCAACACTAGATACATATACACACTGCTTATACAGACTGAACAGACTGTTTACAGAGTTAGACTGAATACAATGTTTATAGAGTTAGACTGAACAGACTGTTTACAAAGTTAGACTGAACAAACTGTTTACAGAGGTAGACTGTACACACCGTTTATAGAGTTAGATTGAACAGACTGTTTACAGAGTTAGACTGGACACACTATTTATAGAGTTAGCCTGAACACACTGTTTACAGAGTTAGACTGAACACACTGTTTATAGAGTTAGATTGAACACACTGTTTATAGTTAGAGTGAACAAACTGTTTATAGAGTTATACTGAACACACTGTTTATAGCGTTGGTCTGAACACACTGTTTATAAAGTTAGACTGAACACACTGTTTATAGAGTTAGACTGAACACACTGTTTATAGAGTTAGATTGAACAGACTGTTTATAGTTAGAGTGAACAAACTGTTTATAGAGTTAGACTGAACACACTGTTTATAGCGTTGGTCTGAACACACTGTTTATAGAGTTAGATTGAACAGACTGTTTACAGAGTTAGACTGAACACACTGTTTATAGAGTTGGTCTGAACACACTGTTTATAAAGTTAGACTGAACAAACTGTTTACAGAGTTGGTCTGAACACACCGTTTACAGAGTTAGACTGAACACACTGTTTATAGAGTTAGATTGAACACACTGTTTATAGAGTTAGACTGAACAGTATTTATAGCGTTGGTCTGAACACACTGTTTATAGAGTTAGATTGAACCCACTGTTTATAGAGTTAAATTGAACAGACTGTTTATAGAGTTGGTCTGAACACACTGTTTATGGAGTTAAACTGAACAGACTGTTGATAGAGTTAGTCAGAACAGACTGTTTACAGAGTTGATTTGTAGAGTACGTTGAATCTCCCGCCCAGCGCTGCCTACCATGTTCATGTTGCCATAGGAACCGGCCCTGGCTTTCCCCTCTTCCTCTTCAGATTGGATACTCTCAATGGACAGTTGGCAGCGTGCAGGTGGGACCTGGTTGCTAGGTGAAGGGGTGGTTGCAGGGGAGCTGGTGTCCTTCAGTAGATGTTTCAGTAATTCTTTCCCTCCATCTCCATGAAGAGGAGAACAAGAGTAACCCTCAGCTCCAGCCTCCTCCACTTTTACCATGCCTCCACCACAGGCCCAGCCCTCCACCTTCTCCTCCTAAAACATCAGCAACATTAATCAATCAGACTGCAAATGTAGCACGGGAATCCCCCCCCCCTTTTCTCCCCAATTGTATCTGGCCAATTAACCCGCCCTTTTTTTGAGCCATCCCGGTCGCTGGTCCACCCCCTCTCTGCCGATCCGGGGAGCGCCCTGACCGACCAGAGGAGGTGCTAGTGCAGCGACCAGGACACATACCCACATCCGACTTTCCACCCGCAGACATGGCCAATTGTGTCTGTAGAGACGCCCGACCAAGCTGGAGGTAACACGGGGATTCGAACCGCCGACCCCCGTATTGGTAGGCAATGGAATAGACTGCAACGCTACCAGCACGGGAATTTTCTAACATCATCTTTTAACATCAGCAGAACTCTCCAGTTGTCCGAGTCATCTTCTAAGTTATAGATTATTTATGTAACATTCTAACTTGTAAATATAGATGGTCTGTCTAGTCTACTTTGATTTGTTATCTCTCAACAGTAGGGGGCAGGACTGAAGTAGAACTACACAGAACACCTTTACCTGTGATAACATGTATAAACTTAGTTGATTGTGACTTGTAGTGTTAGACAGGTGTCATCTATCTAAAGGGAGCAGGTCTCTGTTCCTAACCTTAACCTCCAGTGGAGCTGCTGACAGGGGGGCTCTATGGGCTTCTGAGCCTTCATCCTGGGCTGCAACTCTGGCTGACAGCTGCTGCTCCAGCTCTGACGGAGCAAAGCTAGAGTGGGAGGAGGTTTGAGGGAAGGAGAGGTCTGACTGATCTATGGTGCCCCGCGTGGGTGTGGAGCAGGACGTCTCAGACACAGCCGGGGTGGGCGGGGCTGTGATGTCATCAGAGTGGGACGAGAGTGGTGTTCTGGTTCCTCCCCCTGTGCTGTCCTCGCCCTCTCTCTTCCTGTTCCTCTTCTTCTTTGGCTTCTCTTCAGGGATGACGTCAGAGTACAGCTGGATGAGGGAGGGTGAGCCGTGGTGTCCTCCTATCCCAGCAGGCCGTGCTGGGCTCTGTGCTGGCACTGCCCCGGGGCCGGGCAGTCTGGCTCTGGAAGCAGAGTTGTTGACGGCGGAGCCCGGTCCGGGGGGGGCTCTGCCTCTCTCACTAATGGCCCCCCGCATAGAGCCCTGGGCAAGGTGGGAGGGAAGGAGGGCAGGTTGCTGCTGTGGTGCCCTGGAGGGCAGGGGAGACTGCATGAAGTCCTGGGGCAGCTCAGAGCTGAAGATGGGCATCTGGGAGAGGCTTTCCCCACTGGCAGCAGCCCTGGAAACACTGGCTCCCAGCATGCCTTGCTGCTCTAGCTCCAGATGCTGCTGGAGAGAGTGGTGACGGTCCACCTGCCACAGAAAGAGAAGAAATTAAGACCAAAAGAACCTCAAACCGTGTGGATCCAAACATGCAGTGTGGATTCAAAAGTGTGTTAAAATGACCAGTATCTCGGGGGAGTTTTACCTCCTGCATCAGCTGTACTCTCTGCCGCTCCTGCTGCTCTCTCAGTCTCTCTCTCCTCTCTCTCTCCTGGAAGCCTTCACTGAACGGGTTGTTGTCATCAAACTTCACCTAACACACACACACAAACACACACACACATTACCAAACTCCCATGAATCACAGGCAATAAAGCCAGTTCTACTGTAAATTCAACCAGCAGCGGATCAGGATGCCTGACAAACATTTTCCCTCTCACACGACTGGCTTTGTGATTTGTGTTCCATGACTGAAGTCTGTCTGCTGGAAAGGAAGCACTCACTGTGTGACCCTACAGACCCGGTACTAACTTGTTTGTTAACTTGTTTGTTTGTTGTCTTGTACTTGTTTCTGAACAGCACTGAAGTTTGGAATAACTGGTACCTGTGGAGCAGCCGTGGTTCCACACACCCTCACACCCGCTCCAGCTGCTCCACTGGAGTCTCCGTCTTCCGGGCCTGGCACTGGCGGAGGGAAGCTGGTAGGTGGAGCAGCGAGGCTGGGCACCATGGCTGCAGGGTTCTGGGTGAGAGGTTGGGGGGCATTGGGGCGGACAGGGGGCATCTGTGGGGGTAGATTAGGGGGCAATCTCTGACCACTGCCTTCCGGATGTCCAGCACCAGGAGTCCAAGCTGGGGGTATGTTTGGTATGCGGGCTGGGGTGGGGCCACCCGGCTGAGGCTGCATGGGCACCGTGTTCTGTGGCAGCAGGGTCTGGACCATAGGGGGCGCAGCAGGGGGCATTAATGGGGTGTGGGGCTGTTGTTGCAATAGAGCTCTCTGCTGCTGCTGTTGATTCCTGTAGTCTTCAATCAGCTCTGCATGCTCCTTCTGTTGCTTCCGAATCTGCACAAGACATCAAGGTACTGTTACTACAACAATGACATACTATTACCACTGTTAGTACAACCACCACATACTATAACTACTGTTACTACAACAACCGTGTACTATTACCACTGTTACTACAACGACCACATACTATTACCACTGTTACTACAATGACCACATACTATTACTACTGTTACAAGTCTTACAATGACCACATACTATTACTACTGTTACTACAACAACCGTGTACTATTACCACTGTTACTACAACGACCACATACTATTGCTACTGTTACAAGTCTTACAATGACCACATACTATTACTACTGTTACTACAATAAGCATGTACTATTACTACTGTAACTACAATGACCATGTACTATTACTACTGTAACTACAATGACCACATACTATTACTACTGTTACTACGAAAACCACGTACTATTACTGTTACAAGTCTTACAATGACCACATATTATTACTACTGTTACTACAACAACCATGAACTAGTGCTACTGTTACTACAACAACCACATACTATTACTACTGTTACTACAATGACTACATACTATTACTACTGTTACTACAATGACTACATACTATTACTACTGTTACAAGTCTTACAATAACCACATACTATTACTACTGTTACTACAACCATGTACTATTACTACTGTTACTACAATGACCACATACTATTACTACAACAACCATGAACTAGTACAACTGTTACTACAGCAACCACATACTATTACTACTGTTACTACCAAAAACCACTTCGTATTACTACTGTTACTACTAAAACCATGTACTATTACTTCTGCTACAACAACCACGTAATAATACTACTGTTACTACTGAAAACAAAGTACTATTACAACAAACAACCAAGGTCAAGGTCATCTTTATTACCCCCGAGGGGCCAGCAGTAAACACAATCAACATCAACGAACAATACACAAACAATTCACATAAAGAAACAGAAGGACACAATGTTGTTCAGAGGGCCAAACGCAGCAGGGACAAATGCATTGTTAAATCTATTGATCCTGCATGTTGCAGACCAGATGGAAGTAGCCTGGACTCAGAGAACCAGGTGGGACTGGGCTCATCAGAGAACTGTGTGTGTGGGGGGGGGACTGGGCTCATCAGAGAACTGTGGGGGGGGGGGGGGACTGGGCTCATCAGGAGCTGACTGACCTCCTCTGTGCTCTGACTCTGTACACATGGGAGAGGTCTTTTAGATGTGGGCCTTAACAATTCCTTCTACCCTGTCTTGTTTTTCAAGGTACATAAAACAGAAGGTTAGAAGAGTAAAACCCTCTTACAGTGCCTTGCAGAAGTAGTCAACCCCCTTGACAGTCCTCAGTCATTTCTGGTTATAAAAGATGCTCACACATGTGGTCCTGAACAATATTACTGCTGTGAAGCCATAAGCTCTAACAGCATGTTCCCAGAGCCAAAATAAGTTATCTTTCTCTGACTTTTTTAAAATTAATTAAAAACTAAACTATGTGGCACAGACTGAAAATTGCAGTCCAGAGGCATCACCCCACCAACCCACAAGACCAGTACAAATTCTGCCAAGAAGAATGGGCAACATTACTCCAGAAGAATGTGCAAAGCTTGTACATACTTACCCCAAGAGAATCATGGCTGTTACTGCAGCAAAAGGGTACTCTACAAAGTACTGATATGTGGGGGGTGAATACTTATGCAAGCACTGTATTTTAGTTTTTAATTCATTTACAAAAAGTCAGTGAACCATAACTTATTTTAGCTTTGGGAACATGCTGTGAGAGCTTATGGGTTCACAACAATAATATTGTTCAGGACCACAAGTGTGAGTATCTTTTCCATCCATGATCCAAACCACTTGTCCTGCTCTCAGGGTATCTTTATCACCAAGAAATTACTGATGACTGTCAAGGGGGTTGAATACTTTTACAAGGCGCTGTACATGCGGTTTCAACATTAAAACTTCTGAGCTTCTGATAAAAATACATGCACTGATGGGCCTTTGGAAAACAACACCAGCATTTGGTTAACTTATCGATTATTGTCACCAGATACTCAGCCTGTTGGACAACTTCACAGTCCGGCCATGAGTAACAGCAGAAAGAATAGGTGAGGGCTTCTTCCTCAAGTAGATGATCATTTCTGTTGTTTTGGACACATTTACGTATGTCAAAAAAGCAGCGTTTACACCAGTCACTAAATTCGTCCCAACACTGGACCATGGTCAGCTACATCACTACTCACAGAGACAAAATAACACAGTCATCTGCAAACTTGACGATGTGTCTGCTCTCATAGTGACACAGTAACTGATCTGTGTATAAAACAAATAAAGGTGGTGAGAGGACACACCCTTGGGGTGAACCGGTGGAAGATAAAACTCCACTGACTTTCACCTTTTGAGACCTGTCAGTGAAGAAGCCAACCAGCCAACATATTAACCCAGGTTCAATTTTGTGGATGCTGGTAAATCCATCTGCTAAAATGTCAGGTTGTATGCAGTTAAAAGCTGAGGAGAAGTCAATAAAAAGCAATCGTACAAAATTCATTGCACCACCCATGTGATGCAGCACCATGTTAAGGAGGGTGCCTGTGGCATCCTCAACACCCCTGCCTGCCCTGTAAGCAAACTGGAGTGGATTCAATTTTGTCTAAGTTGCACTCAGTATCTTCTCTTCTATAATCTTCTCGCAGGTTTTCATGACCAGAGAAGTAAGAGCCGCAGGCCGATAGTCAGAGTGATTTTGGTGCTCTAATCTTCAATCAATCACCGAATCCTTCCAGAGACAAGGACCCTTTGGAGCTGAAGTGACTTCATAAAGATGAAGGAAAGTATGCCAGACGCCAGTTCTGCATAGTTCTTAAGAAGTCGACCGCCAATATTATCTGGACAGGAACTTTTTCTTTCCTTCACTGCCCTGAAGAGTTTAAAAATCTTGCCCCTGGGGCATCCAGGTAGTGTAGCGGTCTATTCCGTTGCCTACCAACACGGGATCGCTCCCTGTGTTACCTCCGGCTTGGTCGGGTGTCCCTACAGACACAATTGGCCGTGTCTACGGGTGGGAAGTCGGATATGGGTATTTGTCCTGGTCACTGCACTAGCGCCTCCTCTGGTCGGTCGGGGCACCCCCCAGATTGGCAGAGAGGGGGTGGAGCAGCGATCGGGACGGCTCAAAAAAAAAAGAAGAAAAGAGCAGGTTAATTGGCCAGATACAATTGGGGAGAAAAGGGAGAAAATTGGAAAAGAGAAAAAAAAACCTTGCCCCTATCAACATGCATCTCACTCTCCTCTGGGGAAGCACTTCTATACACTAAGTTCACTGCTAAAATCATAAGTATTGAAACAGTCATACAAGACGTTCGGGTCATTATCAAGTTCAGAGTCCGACTTGCCAGCAAGGGAAATGGGACACTTGGTAGACAGCATGCCCATTACAGACTTCCCATCTTTCCCCGCTGGGTGTGAATTACCAGTACTCAGCAGGGTTTGTACTTGTCTTTATATTTGAGTTTAGCAAGTTTAGGTTCCTTCTTAACTTGCTAATGCAACTCCCTGCTATTACTACCAACAACCAGGTACTACTGCCCCTGACAACAACTGTGACTTCATGTTCCTGTTGTCATCTCATGTGTATCAATGACAGACATGAGCAACGCTGGTGATGTAAATGAGTGTGTGTTGTCTTTTCTACCTGCGACAGCTGACTCTGTACGGCGCACTGCTGCCCCTACTGAGAAAACCAATAGTACCAGTCATGTATTCTGCTGTACTACCCCCCTTTTTTCTGCCCAATTGTACTTGGCCAATTACCCCACCCTTCGGAGCCGTCCCGGTCTCTCCTCCACCCCCTCTGCTGACCCGGGGAGGGCTGCAGACTACCACGTCTCCTCCAATACAGGTGGAGTCACCAGCCGCTTCTTTTCACCTGACAGTGAGGAGTTTCACCGGGGGGACGTAGCTCGTGGGAGGATCACGCTATTCCCCTCAGTTCCCCCTCCCCCCTGAACAGGCGCCCCGACCGACCACAGGAGGCGCTATTGCAGCGACCAGAACACATACCCACATCTGGCTTCCCAGCCGCAGACACGGCCAATTGTGTCTGTCGGGACGCCCGACCAAGCCGGGGATAACACAGGGATTCGAACCGGTGAGCCCCATGTTGGTAGGCAACGGAATAGACCACTACACTACCCGGACACCCCTATTCTGCTGTACTTTAAGTTTAGTCATCGTGATGGTAGCATTAACCGACCTGCTCCAGTTGTTTCTGGACTGCCCCCTGCTGTTCACTAATGTTGTGGAGCTGCAGGGCGTCTTCCTCGGCAAAGGGCCGGCCAACCTTCTTGGCGGTGCGTTGTTTTGCAGACAGAGCCTTCTTGGCCTTCCTGTGAGCAGCAATCTGCTCCTCCAGGAGGCGCTGCTGGATCTGAAGGAGCTGCTGTGTGTCTCCCAACCACTCCTCATACTGCTGACGCTGGGAGTCATCTGAAGGAGAGGATAGAGGAGGAGGGGGAGGAGGAGGGAAGAAACGAGAGGGGAGGGGGGACGAGTGAGAATGCATCATGTCTTCACATACAGATACGGACATTCATACTGATACTGAATATTCATGCTGGATATTTATACTAATATTCACACTCAACATAAAAATGTGTCCTGAGTAAATCTGATATATTTCAAGATTTACTCACGACACATTTGATACGGCGACTGATACAGATATTTATTTTCATACAGATATTGATGTATATAGATACAGTGGCACTAAAAAGTTGGTGAGCCTTTTAGAGTTTTCTGTATTTCTGTATAAACATGACATTACATGTGATCAGATCTTCATCTAAGTCTTACAACTACATAAAGAACCCAATTAAAGAAATATCATACAAATACTGTACCTTCTCATTTATTTAAATGAAAACCTTCTAGCGCCACTCTATTGATACTCACTGACGAAGCCCGGTGTGAGGCTGGGGGGCGCGGGTCTCACCAGCTGGGGTGGGGGCTTCCCTTCCTGACACACACAAAAAAACCCCGACATGATTCAAGTGTGTTGTTCTGGGGGAACTTCGTCATGTGGTGTGAGGTGTGGCGTTGTGTACGGACCTGCTCTCCTGTAAGATGTGAAGGCGGGAGAGGCCCCTCAGGACCCTGTGCGCCCGATGTGTGCTGGAATCTAAAACATACACAAAACATGTTTCACTCTATGAAGGACATGGTCCAACTGCCCCTACCGCCCTGAGAGGGTGATGACGTCACAGCTTCACACTGGACGGCGAGTGTCCGTGGAGCTTGAGGAGGGGGAAGTGACGGTATGACAAACCTCATCACTAGCCGGTGTTGTCTGGCACGGAGACACGGCTCAACAGACTGTTTATAAGAACAGACAATAGAAACACTAGAGATTAAAATAAAGACAGGTCTGCAGAGCTTCGTGTACAGGCTCCGTCTCTCTCTGGTATCTATCTATTCTGCCGCCACACAGAGGAAGAGGTGTGCGAGCAGAGGAACGGGACATGTATTAACACCGGCGAGCAGTACAGTTTTTAAAACCGATGACGCTTTCTAGAATGCAACCCGACTGATTGATTGACGTAGAGTCAAACTAAAGTACGACAACACCAAACACCCAATGATGTTTTCACCTACTTTTGATTTTTAATCCAGAGGTGATATCGTGCCTGAAACAACCGCATTCCACACGATAATGTCTAATTTTATTTTCCGCTATTTCAAACATCACCCAGATATCAATAACATTAGAAAATATTTTTAGTGTTTCTGAGCCCTTTAAACTAATACACAGTTTAAACAACACTAATACACAGTTTGACAGACAGAACCTGTTGATGACCATGGGGTGCAGAGTCAGGCTGCTCTGGGTCACGACCTTGTTGATGCCCTGCAGAGCAACCATCTTAGCCTTCATGATGGGGTCTGAGATGGAGTCAAAGTCTGTAAGTACACACACACACGCACACATGCATGCATGCATACACACACACACACACACAGCCCTGGTTAACATGTCCTTCATTACAGAAAAAATAGGCTAGATCTTCTTTTATTAGAGAACATGTATGTATTCAACTCATTTCAGCTTTATGGGCCTGAAAAAAAAAACAGGCTGCGAGACAGAGGTGGAAAGACAGGGAGACAGGGGTACCTATGTTTGGCAGGGTGGGCTCTGCAGAGGTTCTCTGGCGAATCATGGCCTGCATGTGTTTCTGATGCTGCTGTTCCTGCCTCTCTTGGTCCAGGAGGTCCTGCAGGAGGAGAGGCTGCTCTTCCAGGAGCAGAGGCCTGCTGGCTAAAGGCTTCTGAGGGAATGCACCAGGGTGTTGTTGGGGCTGGTTGAGGGATGATACCACTGTGTGTGGAGGTTGGGTCTGGGGGTTGAGGTGGAAACCCCTATGCTGCTGCTGATAGGCTGATGGTTGATATGGAGCGCGAGAGAGAGACAGAGAGAGAGAGAGAGAGAGAGAGAGAGAGAGAGAGAGAGAGAGAGAGAGAGAGAGAGAGAGAGAGAGAGAGAAGGGTGGGAAATTTCAATATGGAGAGGAAGAAGAGAGGACTGACAGAGGTCAGTAAAGCGTTGTGTTGATAGAAAGAAAGGATACTGTAGTTATGAGTGGAAGTGATGACAGGAATCAAACAGAAAGAGAACATTTACCTGTTGTTACAGGGAGCACTCCTCCAGAGG
Organism: Lampris incognitus; assembly: GCF_029633865.1. NCBI lineage: Eukaryota > Metazoa > Chordata > Actinopteri > Lampriformes > Lampridae > Lampris > Lampris incognitus. The sequence goes on along the minus strand of NC_079229.1, from coordinate 38,590,754 downwards.
TTGAGCCATGTTCCTGGCTTTGGGGCACTGGCACCACCCCCCCCCCTGACCCGCTCTCCACCGCCTCCTGGAGGAAGAACAGATCACGGAGATGGAGGATGAGTTTATCTTTGTTTAATCTCTTGAGCGTTTATTTCATTTTTTTCATAACCTCCCTGAACATCTCTGTAGTTTGATGATTGTTCTTACTGTCAGTTTCTCTGCAATCTTAACCCACTAACCAACTAACTAACCAACAATCTAACTAACCAACCATCAAACTAACCCACTAACCATCAAACTAACCCACTAACCATCTAACTAGCCCGCTAACTACCCAACCATCTAACGAACCAACCATGAAACAGGCTTGTACTGTCTCATAGAGAATTTACTTGACTAAATGGATTTTATATATATATATAGTATATATATATATATATATATATATATATAGAACGATCGGGATTTCACTCTGGCCTAAAACGACTATGGGCGGTCAACATGACGGCCAGTTTTTAAACTCTATATTCTGTCAAGATAAATACCCAACTGAGATATTAATGTACTGCCTATGTTGTATGTCTATTAGAACACAACTGACACCAAAATTAAAATTTTAACAACTATAATATTATTTTTAAACTATTTAAACTTCAGAGAGACATGGTTGAACTTGAACAGCAAGATAGAAAAAGGGAAAATACTACCTGAAAAACAAACCAGAGAACACACGCTGCTGCTCTACCAAACCAGAAAACACACACTGCTGCTGCTCTACCAAACCAGAAAACACACACTGCTGCTGCTCTACCAAACCAGAAAACACATACTGCTGCTGCTCTACCAAACCAGAAAACACATACTGCTGCTGCTCTACCAAACCAGAAAACACATACTGCTGCTGCTCTACCAAACCAGAAAACACACACTGCTGCTGCTGCTCTACCAAACCAGAAAACACATACTGCTGCTGCTGCTCTACCAAACCAGAAAACACATACTGCTGCTGCTCTACCAAACCAGAAAACACATACTGCTGCTGCTGCTCTACCAAACCAGAAAACACATACTGCTGCTGCTGCTCTACCAAACCAGAAAACACATACTGCTGCTGCTGCTCTACCAAACCAGAAAACACACACTGCTGCTGCTGCTCTACCAAACCAGAAAACACATGCTGCTGCTGCTCTACCAAACCAGAAAACACATACTGCTGCTGCTCTACCAAACCAGAAAACACATGCTGCTGCTGCTCTACCAAACCAGAAAACACATACTGCTGCTGCTCTACCAAACCAGAAAACACACACTGCTGCTGCTGCTCTACCAAACCAGAAAACACACACTGCTGCTGCTCTACCAAACCAGAAAACACATACTGCTGCTCTACCAAACCAGAAAACACATACTGCTGCTGCTCTACCAAACCAGAAAACACATGCTGCTGCTGCTCTACCAAACCAGAAAACACATACTGCTGCTGCTCTACCAAACCAGAAAACACACGCTGCTGCTCTACCAAACCAGAAAACACATACTGCTGCTGCTCTACCAAACCAGAAAACACATGCTGCTGCTCTACCAAACCAGAAAACACATACTGCTGCTCTACCAAACCAGAAAACACATACTGCTGCTGCTGCTCTACCAAACCAGAAAACACATACTGCTGCTCTACCAAACCAGAAAACACACACTGCTGCTGCTGCTCTACCAAACCAGAAAACACATACTGCTGCTCTACCAAACCAGAAAACACATGCTGCTGCTCTACCAAACCAGAAAACACATACTGCTGCTCTACCAAACCAGAAAACACATACTGCTGCTCTACCAAACCAGAAAACACACACTGCTGCTGCTGCTCTACCAAACCAGAAAACACATGCTGCTGCTGCTGCTCTACCAAACCAGAAAACACATACTGCTGCTCTACCAAACCAGAAAACACATACTGCTGCTGCTCTACCAAACCAGAAAACACATACTGCTGCTGCTCTACCAAACCAGAAAACACATACTGCTGCTGCTCTACCAAACCAGAAAACACACACTGCTGCTGCTCTACCAAACCAGAAAACACATACTGCTGCTGCTCTACCAAACCAGAAAACACATGCTGCTGCTGCTCTACCAAACCAGAAAACACATACAGCTGCTGCTCTACCAAACCAGAAAACACATACTGCTGCTGCTCTACCAAACCAGAAAACACATACTGCTGCTGCTGCTCTACCAAACCAGAAAACACATACTGCTGCTGCTCTACCAAACCAGAAAACACATACTGCTGCTCTACCAAACCAGAAAACACATACTGCTGCTGCTCTACCAAACCAGAAAACACATACTGCTGCTCTACCAAACCAGAAAACACATACTGCTGCTGCTCTACCAAACCAGAAAACACATACTGCTGCTGCTCTACCAAACCAGAAAACACATGCTGCTGCTGCTCTACCAAACCAGAAAACACATACTGCTGCTGCTCTACCAAACCAGAAAACACATGCTGCTGCTGCTCTACCAAACCAGAAAACACATACTGCTGCTGCTGCTCTACCAAACCAGAAAACACACACACTGCTGCTCTACCAAACCAGAAAACACACACTGCTGCTGCTGCTCTACCAAACCAGAAAACACATACTGCTGCTGCTCTACCAAACCAGAAAACACATACTGCTGCTGCTCTACCAAACCAGAAAACACACACTGCTGCTGCTGCTCTACCAAACCAGAAAACACACACTGCTGCTGCTGCTCTACCAAACCAGAAAACACACACTGCTGCTGCTGCTCTACCAAACCAGAAAACACATACTGCTGCTGCTGCTCTACCAAACCAGAAAACACACACTGCTGCTGCTGCTCTACCAAACCAGAAAACACATACTGCTGCTGCTGCTCTACCAAACCAGAAAACACATGCTGCTGCTGCTGCTCTACCAAACCAGAAAACACACACTGCTGCTGCTGCTCTACCAAACCAGAAAACACACACTGCTGCTGCTCTACTAAACCAGAAAACACACACTGCTGCTGCTCTACCAAACCAGAAAACACATGCTGCTGCTGCTGCTCTACCAAACCAGAAAACACACACTGCTGCTGCTGCTCTACCAAACCAGAAAACACATACTGCTGCTGCTGCTCTACCAAACCAGAAAACACATACTGCTGCTGCTCTACCAAACCAGAAAACACATACTGCTGCTGCTGCTCTACCAAACCAGAAAACACATACTGCTGCTGCTGCTCTACCAAACCAGAAAACACATACTGCTGCTGCTCTACCAAACCAGAAAACACATACTGCTGCTCTACCAAACCAGAAAACACATACTGCTGCTGCTCTACCAAACCAGAAAACACACACTGCTGCTGCTGCTCTACCAAACCAGAAAACACATACTGCTGCTGCTCTACCAAACCAGAAAACACATGCTGCTGCTGCTGCTCTACCAAACCAGAAAACACATACTGCTGCTGCTCTACCAAACCAGAAAACACATGCTGCTGCTCTACCAAACCAGAAAACACATACTGCTGCTGCTCTACCAAACCAGAAAACACATACTGCTGCTCTACCAAACCAGAAAACACATACTGCTGCTCTACCAAACCAGAAAACACATACTGCTGCTGCTCTACCAAACCAGAAAACACACACTGCTGCTGCTGCTCTACCAAACCAGAAAACACATACTGCTGCTGCTCTACCAAACCAGAAAACACATGCTGCTGCTCTACCAAACCAGAAAACACATACTGCTGCTGCTCTACCAAACCAGAAAACACATACTGCTGCTCTACCAAACCAGAAAACACATACTGCTGCTGCTCTACCAAACCAGAAAACACATACTGCTGCTCTACCAAACCAGAAAACACATACTGCTGCTCTACCAAACCAGAAAACACATACTGCTGCTGCTCTACCAAACCAGAAAACACACACTGCTGCTGCTGCTCTACCAAACCAGAAAACACATGCTGCTGCTGCTCTACCAAACCAGAAAACACACACTGCTGCTGCTCTACCAAACCAGAAAACACATACTGCTGCTGCTCTACCAAACCAGAAAACACATACTGCTGCTCTACCAAACCAGAAAACACATACTGCTGCTGCTCTACCAAACCAGAAAACACATACTGCTGCTGCTCTACCAAACCAGAAAACACATACTGCTGCTCTACCAAACCAGAAAACACATACTGCTGCTGCTCTACCAAACCAGAAAACACATGCTGCTGCTGCTCTACCAAACCAGAAAACACATGCTGCTGCTGCTCTACCAAACCAGAAAACACATACTGCTGCTCTACCAAACCAGAAAACACATACTGCTGCTGCTCTACCAAACCAGAAAACACACACTGCTGCTGCTGCTCTACCAAACCAGAAAACACACACTGCTGCTGCTCTACCAAACCAGAAAACACACACTGCTGCTGCTGCTCTACCAAACCAGAAAACACATACTGCTGCTGCTCTACCAAACCAGAAAACACATACTGCTGCTGTTCTACCAAACCAGAAAACACATGCTGCTGCTGCTCTACCAAACCAGAAAACACACGCTGTTGCTCTACCAAACCAGAAAACACATACTGCTGCTCTACCAAACCAGAAAACACACACTGCTGCTGCTCTACCAAACCAGAAAACACATACTGCTGCTGCTGCTCTACCAAACCAGAAAACACACACTGCTGCTGCTCTACCAAACCAGAAAACACATACTGCTGCTGCTCTACCAAACCAGAAAACACACACTGCTGCTGCTCTACCAAACCAGAAAACACACACTGCTGCTGCTCTACCAAACCAGAAAACACACACTGCTGCTGCTCTACCAAACCAGAAAACACACACTGCTGCTGCTCTACCAAACCAGAAAACACACACTGCTGCTCTACCAAACCAGAAAACACATACTGCTGCTGTTCTACCAAACCAGAAAACACATACTGCTGCTGCTCTACCAAACCAGAAAACACATACTGCTGCTCTACCAAACCAGAAAACACATACTGCTGCTGCTCTACCAAACCAGAAAACACATACTGCTGCTCTACCAAACCAGAAAACACATACTGCTGCTGCTGCTCTACCAAACCAGAAAACACATACTGCTGCTGCTGCTGCTCTACCAAACCAGAAAACACACACTGCTGCTGCTCTACCAAACCAGAAAACACATGCTGCTGCTGCTCTACCAAACCAGAAAACACATACTGCTGCTGCTCTACCAAACCAGAAAACACATACTGCTGCTGCTCTACCAAACCAGAAAACACATGCTGCTGCTCTACCAAACCAGAAAACACATACTGCTGCTGCTGCTCTACCAAACCAGAAAACACACACTGCTGCTCTACCAAACCAGAAAACACACACTGCTGCTGCTCTACCAAACCAGAAAACACATACTGCTGCTCTACCAAACCAGAAAACACATACTGCTGCTCTACCAAACCAGAAAACACACACTGCTGCTCTACCAAACCAGAAAACACATACTGCTGCTGCTCTACCAAACCAGAAAACACATACTGCTGCTCTACCAAACCAGAAAACACATACTGCTGCTGCTCTACCAAACCAGAAAACACATGCTGCTGCTCTACCAAACCAGAAAACACATACTGCTGCTGCTCTACCAAACCAGAAAACACACACTGCTGCTGCTCTACCAAACCAGAAAACACATACTGCTGCTGCTCTACCAAACCAGAAAACACATACTGCTGCTGCTGCTCTACCAAACCAGAAAACACATACTGCTGCTGCTCTACCAAACCACAAAACACATACTGCTGCTCTACCAAACCAGAAAACACATACTGCTGCTCTACCAAACCAGAAAACACATACTGCTGCTGCTCTACCAAACCAGAAAACACACACTGCTGCTGCTCTACCAAACCAGAAAACACACACTGCTGCTGCTCTACCAAACCAGAAAACACACACTGCTGCTGCTGCTCTACCAAACCAGAAAACACATACTGCTGCTGCTCTACCAAACCAGAAAACACATACTGCTGCTGCTGCTCTACCAAACCAGAAAACACATACTGCTGCTGCTGCTCTACCAAACCAGAAAACACATACTGCTGCTCTACCAAACCAGAAAACACATACTGCTGCTGCTCTACCAAACCAGAAAACACATACTGCTGCTGCTCTACCAAACCAGAAAACACATACTGCTGCTCTACCAAACCAGAAAACACATACTGCTGCTGCTCTACCAAACCAGAAAACACATACTGCTGCTGCTCTACCAAACCAGAAAACACATACTGCTGCTCTACCAAACCAGAAAACACATACTGCTGCTGCTCTACCAAACCAGAAAACACATACTGCTGCTCCTCTACCAAACCAGAAAACACATACTGCTGCTCTACCAAACCAGAAAACACATACTGCTGCTGCTCTACCAAACCAGAAAACACATGCTGCTGCTGCTCTACCAAACCAGAAAACACATACTGCTGCTGCTGCTCTACCAAACCAGAAAACACACACTGCTGCTGCTGCTCTACCAAACCAGAAAACACATACTGCTGCTGCTGCTCTACCAAACCAGAAAACACATACTGCTGCTGCTGCTCTACCAAACCAGAAAACACATACTGCTGCTCCTCTACCAAACCAGAAAACACATACTGCTGCTCTACCAAACCAGAAAACACATACTGCTGCTGCTCTACCAAACCAGAAAACACATGCTGCTGCTCTACCAAACCAGAAAACACATACTGCTGCTGCTGCTCTACCAAACCAGAAAACACACACTGCTGCTCTACCAAACCAGAAAACACACACTGCTGCTGCTCTACCAAACCAGAAAACACATACTGCTGCTCTACCAAACCAGAAAACACACACTGCTGCTCTACCAAACCAGAAAACACACACTGCTGCTGCTCTACCAAACCAGAAAACACATACTGCTGCTCTACCAAACCAGAAAACACACACTGCTGCTCTACCAAACCAGAAAACACATACTGCTGCTGCTCTACCAAACCAGAAAACACATACTGCTGCTCTACCAAACCAGAAAACACATACTGCTGCTGCTCTACCAAACCAGAAAACACATGCTGCTGCTCTACCAAACCAGAAAACACATACTGCTGCTGCTCTACCAAACCAGAAAACACACACTGCTGCTGCTCTACCAAACCAGAAAACACATACTGCTGCTCTACCAAACCAGAAAACACATACTGCTGCTGCTCTACCAAACCAGAAAACACACACTGCTGCTGCTCTACCAAACCAGAAAACACACACTGCTGCTGCTCTACCAAACCAGAAAACACACACTGCTGCTGCTGCTCTACCAAACCAGAAAACACATACTGCTGCTGCTGCTCTACCAAACCAGAAAACACATACTGCTGCTGCTCTACCAAACCAGAAAACACATACTGCTGCTCTACCAAACCAGAAAACACATACTGCTGCTGCTCTACCAAACCAGAAAACACATACTGCTGCTGCTCTACCAAACCAGAAAACACATACTGCTGCTCTACCAAACCAGAAAACACATACTGCTGCTGCTCTACCAAACCAGAAAACACACACTGCTGCTCTACCAAACCAGAAAACACACACTGCTGCTCTACCAAACCAGAAAACACACACTGCTGCTGCTGCTCTACCAAACCAGAAAACACATACTGCTGCTCTACCAAACCAGAAAACACACACTGCTGCTGCTCTACCAAACCAGAAAACACATACTGCTGCTGCTCTACCAAACCAGAAAACACACACTGCTGCTGCTCTACCAAACCAGAAAACACATACTGCTGCTGCTCTACCAAACCAGAAAACACATACTGCTGCTGCTCTACCAAACCAGAAAACACATACTGCTGCTCTACCAAACCAGAAAACACACACTGCTGCTCTACCAAACCAGAAAACACATACTGCTGCTGCTCTACCAAACCAGAAAACACATACTGCTGCTCTACCAAACCAGAAAACACACACTGCTGCTCTACCAAACCAGAAAACACACACTGCTGCTGCTGCTCTACCAAACCAGAAAACACATACTGCTGCTCTACCAAACCAGAAAACACACACTGCTGCTGCTCTACCAAACCAGAAAACACACACTGCTGCTGCTGCTCTACCAAACCAGAAAACACACACTGCTGCTCTACCAAACCAGAAACACATACTGCTGCTGCTCTACCAAACCAGAAAACACATACTGCTGCTCTACCAAACCAGAAAACACATACTGCTGCTGCTCTACCAAACCAGAAAACACATACTGCTGCTCTACCAAACCAGAAAACACATACTGCTGCTGCTCTACCAAACCAGAAAACACACGCTGCTGCTGCTCTACCAAACCAGAAAACACATACTGCTGCTGCTCTACCAAACCAGAAAACACATACTGCTGCTGCTCTACCAAACCAGAAAACACATACTGCTGCTGCTCTACCAAACCAGAAAACACATACTGCTGCTGCTGCTCTACCAAACCAGAAAACACATACTGCTGCTCTACCAAACCAGAAAACACATACTGCTGCTGCTCTACCAAACCAGAAAACACATACTGCTGCTGCTCTACCAAACCAGAAAACACACACTGCTGCTGCTCTACCAAACCAGAAAACACATACTGCTGCTGCTCTACCAAACCAGAAAACACATACTGCTGCTCTACCAAACCAGAAAACACATACTGCTGCTCTACCAAACCAGAAAACACATACTGCTGCTCTACCAAACCAGAAAACACATACTGCTGCTGCTCTACCAAACCAGAAAACACATGCTGCTGCTGCTCTACCAAACCAGAAAACACATACTGCTGCTCTACCAAACCAGAAAACACATGCTGCTGCTGCTCTACCAAACCAGAAAACACACACTGCTGCTGCTCTACCAAACCAGAAAACACACACTGCTGCTGCTCTACCAAACCAGAAAACACATGCTGCTGCTGCTGCTCTACCAAACCAGAAAACACACACATACTGCTGCTGCTCTACCAAACCAGAAAACACATACTGCTGCTGCTGCTCTACCAAACCAGAAAACACATACTGCTGTTGCTGCTCTACCAAACCAGAAAACACATACTGCTGCTGCTCTACCAAACCAGAAAACACATACTGCTGCTGCTCTACCAAACCAGAAAACACACACTGCTGCTCCTCTACCAAACCAGAAAACACATACTGCTGCTCTACCAAACCAGAAAACACATACTGCTGCTCCTCTACCAAACCAGAAAACACATACTGCTGCTGCTCTACCAAACCAGAAAACACACACTGCTGCTCTACCAAACCAGAAAACACATACTGCTGCTCTACCAAACCAGAAAACACATACTGCTGCTGCTCTACCAAACCAGAAAACACACGCTGCTGCTGCTCTACCAAACCAGAAAACACATACTGCTGCTGCTCTACCAAACCAGAAAACACATACTGCTGCTGCTCTACCAAACCAGAAAACACATACTGCTGCTGCTGCTCTACCAAACCAGAAAACACATACTGCTGCTCTACCAAACCAGAAAACACATACTGCTGCTGCTCTACCAAACCAGAAAACACATACTGCTGCTGCTCTACCAAACCAGAAAACACACGCTGCTGCTGCTCTACCAAACCAGAAAACACACACTGCTGCTCTACCAAACCAGAAAACACACGCTGCTGCTGCTCTACCAAACCAGAAAACACACACTGCTGCTCTACCAAACCAGAAAACACATGCTGCTGCTGCTGCTCTACCAAACCAGAAAACACATACTGCTGCTGCTCTACCAAACCAGAAAACACATACTGCTGCTGCTGCTCTACCAAACCAGAAAACACACACTGCTCCTCTACCAAACCAGAAAACACATACTGCTGCTGCTCTACCAAACCAGAAAACACACACATACTGCTGCTCTACCAAACCAGAAAACACATACTGCTGCTGCTCTACCAAACCAGAAAACACATACTGCTGCTGCTGCTCTACCAAACCAGAAAACACATACTGCTGCTGCTGCTCTACCAAACCAGAAAACACATACTGCTGCTCTACCAAACCAGAAAACACATACTGCTGCTGCTCTACCAAACCAGAAAACACACACTGCTGCTGCTCTACCAAACCAGAAAACACATACTGCTGCTGCTCTACCAAACCAGAAAACACATACTGCTGCTCTACCAAACCAGAAAACACATACTGCTGCTCTACCAAACCAGAAAACACATACTGCTGCTCTACCAAACCAGAAAACACATACTGCTGCTGCTCTACCAAACCAGAAAACACATGCTGCTGCTGCTCTACCAAACCAGAAAACACATACTGCTGCTCTACCAAACCAGAAAACACATGCTGCTGCTGCTGCTCTACCAAACCAGAAAACACATGCTGCTGCTGCTGCTCTACCAAACCAGAAAACACATACTGCTGCTCTACCAAACCAGAAAACACACACTGCTGCTGCTCTACCAAACCAGAAAACACATGCTGCTGCTGCTGCTCTACCAAACCAGAAAACACACACATACTGCTGCTGCTCTACCAAACCAGAAAACACATACTGCTGCTGCTGCTCTACCAAACCAGAAAACACATACTGCTGTTGCTCTACCAAACCAGAAAACACACACTGCTGCTGCTCTACCAAACCAGAAAACACATACTGCTGCTCTACCAAACCAGAAAACACATACTGCTGCTCCTCTACCAAACCAGAAAACACATACTGCTGCTGCTCTACCAAACCAGAAAACACACACTGCTGCTCTACCAAACCAGAAAACACATACTGCTGCTGCTCTACCAAACCAGAAAACACATACTGCTGCTGCTCTACCAAACCAGAAAACACACACTGCTGCTCCTCTACCAAACCAGAAAACACACACTGCTGCTCTACCAAACCAGAAAACACATACTGCTGCTGCTCTACCAAACCAGAAAACACATACTGCTGCTGCTCTACCAAACCAGAAAACACATACTGCTGCTCCTCTACCAAACCAGAAAACACATACTGCTGCTGCTCTACCAAACCAGAAAACACACACTGCTGCTCTACCAAACCAGAAAACACATACTGCTGCTGCTCTACCAAACCAGAAAACACATACTGCTGCTGCTCTACCAAACCAGAAAACACACACTGCTGCTGCTCTACCAAACCAGAAAACACATGCTGCTGCTGCTCTACCAAACCAGAAAACACATACTGCTGCTGCTGCTCTACCAAACCAGAAAACACATGCTGCTGCTGCTGCTCTACCAAACCAGAAAACACATACTGCTGCTGCTCTACCAAACCAGAAAACACATACTGCTGCTCTACCAAACCAGAAAACACATACTGCTGCTGCTGCTCTACCAAACCAGAAAACACATACTGCTGCTGCTCCTCTACCAAACCAGAAAACACATACTGCTGCTGCTGCTCTACCAAACCAGAAAACACATGCTGCTGCTGCTGCTCTACCAAACCAGAAAACACATACTGCTGCTGCTCTACCAAACCAGAAAACACATACTGCTGCTCTACCAAACCAGAAAACACATGCTGCTGCTGCTCTACCAAACCAGAAAACACACACTGCTGCTCTACCAAACCAGAAAACACATACTGCTGCTGCTCTACCAAACCAGAAAACACACACTGCTGCTCTACCAAACCAGAAAACACATACTGCTGCTGCTGCTCTACCAAACCAGAAAACACATGCTGCTGCTGCTGCTCTACCAAACCAGAAAACACATACTGCTGCTGCTGCTCTACCAAACCAGAAAACACATGCTGCTGCTGCTCTACCAAACCAGAAAACACATGCTGCTGCTGCTCTACCAAACCAGAAAACACATACTGCTGCTGCTCTACCAAACCAGAAAACACACACTGCTGCTCCTCTACCAAACCAGAAAACACACACTGCTGCTCTACCAAACCAGAAAACACATACTGCTGCTGCTCTACCAAACCAGAAAACACATACTGCTGCTGCTCTACCAAACCAGAAAACACATACTGCTGCTCCTCTACCAAACCAGAAAACACATACTGCTGCTGCTCTACCAAACCAGAAAACACATACTGCTGCTCTACCAAACCAGAAAACACATACTGCTGCTGCTCTACCAAACCAGAAAACACACACTGCTGCTCTACCAAACCAGAAAACACATACTGCTGCTGCTCTACCAAACCAGAAAACACATACTGCTGCTGCTCTACCAAACCAGAAAACACACACTGCTGCTCTACCAAACCAGAAAACACATACTGCTGCTGCTGCTCTACCAAACCAGAAAACACATACTGCTGCTGCTCTACCAAACCAGAAAACACACACTGCTGCTGCTCTACCAAACCAGAAAACACATACTGCTGCTGCTCTACCAAACCAGAAAACACATACTGCTGCTGCTCTACCAAACCAGAAAACACACACTGCTGCTCCTCTACCAAACCAGAAAACACATACTGCTGCTGCTCTACCAAACCAGAAAACACATACTGCTGCTGCTCTACCAAACCAGAAAACACATACTGCTGCTCTACCAAACCAGAAAACACATACTGCTGCTGCTGCTCTACCAAACCAGAAAACACATACTGCTGCTGCTCCTCTACCAAACCAGAAAACACATACTGCTGCTGCTGCTCTACCAAACCAGAAAACACATACTGCTGCTGCTGCTCTACCAAACCAGAAAACACATACTGCTGCTCTACCAAACCAGAAAACACATACTGCTGCTGCTCTACCAAACCAGAAAACACATACTGCTGCTGCTCTACCAAACCAGAAAACACATACTGCTGCTCTACCAAACCAGAAAACACATACTGCTGCTGCTCTACCAAACCAGAAAACACATACTGCTGCTCCTCTACCAAACCAGAAAACACATACTGCTGCTCTACCAAACCAGAAAACACATACTGCTGCTGCTCTACCAAACCAGAAAACACATGCTGCTGCTGCTCTACCAAACCAGAAAACACATACTGCTGCTGCTGCTCTACCAAACCAGAAAACACACACTGCTGCTGCTGCTCTACCAAACCAGAAAACACATACTGCTGCTGCTGCTCTACCAAACCAGAAAACACATACTGCTGCTGCTGCTCTACCAAACCAGAAAACACATACTGCTGCTCCTCTACCAAACCAGAAAACACATACTGCTGCTCTACCAAACCAGAAAACACATACTGCTGCTGCTCTACCAAACCAGAAAACACATGCTGCTGCTCTACCAAACCAGAAAACACATACTGCTGCTGCTGCTCTACCAAACCAGAAAACACACACTGCTGCTCTACCAAACCAGAAAACACACACTGCTGCTGCTCTACCAAACCAGAAAACACATACTGCTGCTCTACCAAACCAGAAAACACACACTGCTGCTCTACCAAACCAGAAAACACACACTGCTGCTGCTCTACCAAACCAGAAAACACATACTGCTGCTCTACCAAACCAGAAAACACACACTGCTGCTCTACCAAACCAGAAAACACATACTGCTGCTGCTCTACCAAACCAGAAAACACATACTGCTGCTCTACCAAACCAGAAAACACATACTGCTGCTGCTCTACCAAACCAGAAAACACATGCTGCTGCTCTACCAAACCAGAAAACACATACTGCTGCTGCTCTACCAAACCAGAAAACACACACTGCTGCTGCTCTACCAAACCAGAAAACACATACTGCTGCTGCTCTACCAAACCAGAAAACACATACTGCTGCTCTACCAAACCAGAAAACACATACTGCTGCTGCTCTACCAAACCAGAAAACACACACTGCTGCTGCTCTACCAAACCAGAAAACACACACTGCTGCTGCTCTACCAAACCAGAAAACACACACTGCTGCTGCTGCTCTACCAAACCAGAAAACACATACTGCTGCTGCTGCTCTACCAAACCAGAAAACACATACTGCTGCTGCTCTACCAAACCAGAAAACACATACTGCTGCTCTACCAAACCAGAAAACACATACTGCTGCTGCTCTACCAAACCAGAAAACACATACTGCTGCTGCTCTACCAAACCAGAAAACACATACTGCTGCTCTACCAAACCAGAAAACACATACTGCTGCTGCTCTACCAAACCAGAAAACACACACTGCTGCTCTACCAAACCAGAAAACACACACTGCTGCTCTACCAAACCAGAAAACACACACTGCTGCTGCTGCTCTACCAAACCAGAAAACACATACTGCTGCTCTACCAAACCAGAAAACACACACTGCTGCTGCTCTACCAAACCAGAAAACACATACTGCTGCTGCTCTACCAAACCAGAAAACACACACTGCTGCTGCTCTACCAAACCAGAAAACACATACTGCTGCTGCTCTACCAAACCAGAAAACACATACTGCTGCTGCTCTACCAAACCAGAAAACACATACTGCTGCTCTACCAAACCAGAAAACACACACTGCTGCTCTACCAAACCAGAAAACACATACTGCTGCTGCTCTACCAAACCAGAAAACACATACTGCTGCTCTACCAAACCAGAAAACACACACTGCTGCTCTACCAAACCAGAAAACACACACTGCTGCTGCTGCTCTACCAAACCAGAAAACACATACTGCTGCTCTACCAAACCAGAAAACACACACTGCTGCTGCTCTACCAAACCAGAAAACACACACTGCTGCTGCTGCTCTACCAAACCAGAAAACACACACTGCTGCTCTACCAAACCAGAAACACATACTGCTGCTGCTCTACCAAACCAGAAAACACATACTGCTGCTCTACCAAACCAGAAAACACATACTGCTGCTGCTCTACCAAACCAGAAAACACATACTGCTGCTCTACCAAACCAGAAAACACATACTGCTGCTGCTCTACCAAACCAGAAAACACACGCTGCTGCTGCTCTACCAAACCAGAAAACACATACTGCTGCTGCTCTACCAAACCAGAAAACACATACTGCTGCTGCTCTACCAAACCAGAAAACACATACTGCTGCTGCTCTACCAAACCAGAAAACACATACTGCTGCTGCTGCTCTACCAAACCAGAAAACACATACTGCTGCTCTACCAAACCAGAAAACACATACTGCTGCTGCTCTACCAAACCAGAAAACACATACTGCTGCTGCTCTACCAAACCAGAAAACACACACTGCTGCTGCTCTACCAAACCAGAAAACACATACTGCTGCTGCTCTACCAAACCAGAAAACACATACTGCTGCTCTACCAAACCAGAAAACACATACTGCTGCTCTACCAAACCAGAAAACACATACTGCTGCTCTACCAAACCAGAAAACACATACTGCTGCTGCTCTACCAAACCAGAAAACACATGCTGCTGCTGCTCTACCAAACCAGAAAACACATACTGCTGCTCTACCAAACCAGAAAACACATGCTGCTGCTGCTCTACCAAACCAGAAAACACACACTGCTGCTGCTCTACCAAACCAGAAAACACACACTGCTGCTGCTCTACCAAACCAGAAAACACATGCTGCTGCTGCTGCTCTACCAAACCAGAAAACACACACATACTGCTGCTGCTCTACCAAACCAGAAAACACATACTGCTGCTGCTGCTCTACCAAACCAGAAAACACATACTGCTGTTGCTGCTCTACCAAACCAGAAAACACATACTGCTGCTGCTCTACCAAACCAGAAAACACATACTGCTGCTGCTCTACCAAACCAGAAAACACATACTGCTGCTGCTCTACCAAACCAGAAAACACACACTGCTGCTCCTCTACCAAACCAGAAAACACATACTGCTGCTCTACCAAACCAGAAAACACATACTGCTGCTCCTCTACCAAACCAGAAAACACATACTGCTGCTGCTCTACCAAACCAGAAAACACACACTGCTGCTCTACCAAACCAGAAAACACATACTGCTGCTCTACCAAACCAGAAAACACATACTGCTGCTGCTCTACCAAACCAGAAAACACACGCTGCTGCTGCTCTACCAAACCAGAAAACACATACTGCTGCTGCTCTACCAAACCAGAAAACACATACTGCTGCTGCTCTACCAAACCAGAAAACACATACTGCTGCTGCTGCTCTACCAAACCAGAAAACACATACTGCTGCTCTACCAAACCAGAAAACACATACTGCTGCTGCTCTACCAAACCAGAAAACACATACTGCTGCTGCTCTACCAAACCAGAAAACACACGCTGCTGCTGCTCTACCAAACCAGAAAACACACACTGCTGCTCTACCAAACCAGAAAACACACGCTGCTGCTGCTCTACCAAACCAGAAAACACACACTGCTGCTCTACCAAACCAGAAAACACATGCTGCTGCTGCTGCTCTACCAAACCAGAAAACACATACTGCTGCTGCTCTACCAAACCAGAAAACACATACTGCTGCTGCTGCTCTACCAAACCAGAAAACACACACTGCTCCTCTACCAAACCAGAAAACACATACTGCTGCTGCTCTACCAAACCAGAAAACACACACATACTGCTGCTCTACCAAACCAGAAAACACATACTGCTGCTGCTCTACCAAACCAGAAAACACATACTGCTGCTGCTGCTCTACCAAACCAGAAAACACATACTGCTGCTGCTGCTCTACCAAACCAGAAAACACATACTGCTGCTCTACCAAACCAGAAAACACATACTGCTGCTGCTCTACCAAACCAGAAAACACACACTGCTGCTGCTCTACCAAACCAGAAAACACATACTGCTGCTGCTCTACCAAACCAGAAAACACATACTGCTGCTCTACCAAACCAGAAAACACATACTGCTGCTCTACCAAACCAGAAAACACATACTGCTGCTCTACCAAACCAGAAAACACATACTGCTGCTGCTCTACCAAACCAGAAAACACATGCTGCTGCTGCTCTACCAAACCAGAAAACACATACTGCTGCTCTACCAAACCAGAAAACACATGCTGCTGCTGCTGCTCTACCAAACCAGAAAACACATGCTGCTGCTGCTGCTCTACCAAACCAGAAAACACATACTGCTGCTCTACCAAACCAGAAAACACACACTGCTGCTGCTCTACCAAACCAGAAAACACATGCTGCTGCTGCTGCTCTACCAAACCAGAAAACACACACATACTGCTGCTGCTCTACCAAACCAGAAAACACATACTGCTGCTGCTGCTCTACCAAACCAGAAAACACATACTGCTGTTGCTCTACCAAACCAGAAAACACACACTGCTGCTGCTCTACCAAACCAGAAAACACATACTGCTGCTCTACCAAACCAGAAAACACATACTGCTGCTCCTCTACCAAACCAGAAAACACATACTGCTGCTGCTCTACCAAACCAGAAAACACACACTGCTGCTCTACCAAACCAGAAAACACATACTGCTGCTGCTCTACCAAACCAGAAAACACATACTGCTGCTGCTCTACCAAACCAGAAAACACACACTGCTGCTCCTCTACCAAACCAGAAAACACACACTGCTGCTCTACCAAACCAGAAAACACATACTGCTGCTGCTCTACCAAACCAGAAAACACATACTGCTGCTGCTCTACCAAACCAGAAAACACATACTGCTGCTCCTCTACCAAACCAGAAAACACATACTGCTGCTGCTCTACCAAACCAGAAAACACACACTGCTGCTCTACCAAACCAGAAAACACATACTGCTGCTGCTCTACCAAACCAGAAAACACATACTGCTGCTGCTCTACCAAACCAGAAAACACACACTGCTGCTGCTCTACCAAACCAGAAAACACATGCTGCTGCTGCTCTACCAAACCAGAAAACACATACTGCTGCTGCTGCTCTACCAAACCAGAAAACACATGCTGCTGCTGCTGCTCTACCAAACCAGAAAACACATACTGCTGCTGCTCTACCAAACCAGAAAACACATACTGCTGCTCTACCAAACCAGAAAACACATACTGCTGCTGCTGCTCTACCAAACCAGAAAACACATACTGCTGCTGCTCCTCTACCAAACCAGAAAACACATACTGCTGCTGCTGCTCTACCAAACCAGAAAACACATGCTGCTGCTGCTGCTCTACCAAACCAGAAAACACATACTGCTGCTGCTCTACCAAACCAGAAAACACATACTGCTGCTCTACCAAACCAGAAAACACATGCTGCTGCTGCTCTACCAAACCAGAAAACACACACTGCTGCTCTACCAAACCAGAAAACACATACTGCTGCTGCTCTACCAAACCAGAAAACACACACTGCTGCTCTACCAAACCAGAAAACACATACTGCTGCTGCTGCTCTACCAAACCAGAAAACACATGCTGCTGCTGCTGCTCTACCAAACCAGAAAACACATACTGCTGCTGCTGCTCTACCAAACCAGAAAACACATGCTGCTGCTGCTCTACCAAACCAGAAAACACATGCTGCTGCTGCTCTACCAAACCAGAAAACACATACTGCTGCTGCTCTACCAAACCAGAAAACACACACTGCTGCTCCTCTACCAAACCAGAAAACACACACTGCTGCTCTACCAAACCAGAAAACACATACTGCTGCTGCTCTACCAAACCAGAAAACACATACTGCTGCTGCTCTACCAAACCAGAAAACACATACTGCTGCTCCTCTACCAAACCAGAAAACACATACTGCTGCTGCTCTACCAAACCAGAAAACACATACTGCTGCTCTACCAAACCAGAAAACACATACTGCTGCTGCTCTACCAAACCAGAAAACACACACTGCTGCTCTACCAAACCAGAAAACACATACTGCTGCTGCTCTACCAAACCAGAAAACACATACTGCTGCTGCTCTACCAAACCAGAAAACACACACTGCTGCTCTACCAAACCAGAAAACACATACTGCTGCTGCTGCTCTACCAAACCAGAAAACACATACTGCTGCTGCTCTACCAAACCAGAAAACACACACTGCTGCTGCTCTACCAAACCAGAAAACACATACTGCTGCTGCTCTACCAAACCAGAAAACACATACTGCTGCTGCTCTACCAAACCAGAAAACACACACTGCTGCTCCTCTACCAAACCAGAAAACACATACTGCTGCTGCTCTACCAAACCAGAAAACACATACTGCTGCTGCTCTACCAAACCAGAAAACACATACTGCTGCTCTACCAAACCAGAAAACACATACTGCTGCTGCTGCTCTACCAAACCAGAAAACACATACTGCTGCTGCTCCTCTACCAAACCAGAAAACACATACTGCTGCTGCTGCTCTACCAAACCAGAAAACACATGCTGCTGCTGCTGCTCTACCAAACCAGAAAACACATACTGCTGCTGCTCTACCAAACCAGAAAACACATACTGCTGCTGCTCTACCAAACCAGAAAACACACACTGCTGCTGCTCTACCAAACCAGAAAACACATGCTGCTGCTGCTCTACCAAACCAGAAAACACACACTGCTGCTGCTCTACCAAACCAGAAAACACATACTGCTGCTGCTCTACCAAACCAGAAAACACACACTGCTGCTCTACCAAACCAGAAAACACATACTGCTGCTGCTCTACCAAACCAGAAAACACATACTGCTGCTGCTCTACCAAACCAGAAAACACACACTGCTGCTGCTCTACCAAACCAGAAAACACATACTGCTGCTGCTCTACCAAACCAGAAAACACATACTGCTGCTGCTCTACCAAACCAGAAAACACATACTGCTGCTGCTGCTCTACCAAACCAGAAAACACATGCTGCTGCTGCTGCTCTACCAAACCAGAAAACACATACTGCTGCTGCTCTACCAAACCAGAAAACACATACTGCTGCTCTACCAAACCAGAAAACACATACTGCTGCTGCTGCTCTACCAAACCAGAAAACACATACTGCTGCTGCTCCTCTACCAAACCAGAAAACACATACTGCTGCTGCTGCTCTACCAAACCAGAAAACACATGCTGCTGCTGCTGCTCTACCAAACCAGAAAACACATACTGCTGCTGCTCTACCAAACCAGAAAACACATACTGCTGCTCTACCAAACCAGAAAACACATGCTGCTGCTGCTCTACCAAACCAGAAAACACACACTGCTGCTCTACCAAACCAGAAAACACATACTGCTGCTGCTCTACCAAACCAGAAAACACATACTGCTGCTGCTCTACCAAACCAGAAAACACACACTGCTGCTGCTCTACCAAACCAGAAAACACATACTGCTGCTGCTGCTCTACCAAACCAGAAAACACATGCTGCTGCTGCTGCTCTACCAAACCAGAAAACACACACTGCTGCTGCTCTACCAAACCAGAAAACACATGCTGCTGCTGCTCTACCAAACCAGAAAACACATACTGCTGCTGCTCTACCAAACCAGAAAACACATACTGCTGCTGCTCTACCAAACCAGAAAACACATACTGCTGCTGCTCTACCAAACCAGAAAACACATACTGCTGCTCCTCTACCAAACCAGAAAACACATACTGCTGCTCTACCAAACCAGAAAACACATACTGCTGCTCTACCAAACCAGAAAACACATACTGCTGCTCTACCAAACCAGAAAACACATACTGCTGCTGCTCTACCAAACCAGAAAACACACACTGCTGCTCTACCAAACCAGAAAACACATACTGCTGCTGCTCTACCAAACCAGAAAACACATACTGCTGCTGCTCTACCAAACCAGAAAACACACACTGCTGCTGCTCTACCAAACCAGAAAACACATGCTGCTGCTGCTCTACCAAACCAGAAAACACATACTGCTGCTGCTCTACCAAACCAGAAAACACATACTGCTGCTGCTGCTCTACCAAACCAGAAAACACATGCTGCTGCTGCTGCTCTACCAAACCAGAAAACACATACTGCTGCTGCTCTACCAAACCAGAAAACACATACTGCTGCTCTACCAAACCAGAAAACACATACTGCTGCTGCTGCTCTACCAAACCAGAAAACACATACTGCTGCTGCTCCTCTACCAAACCAGAAAACACATACTGCTGCTGCTGCTCTACCAAACCAGAAAACACATGCTGCTGCTGCTGCTCTACCAAACCAGAAAACACATACTGCTGCTGCTCTACCAAACCAGAAAACACATACTGCTGCTCTACCAAACCAGAAAACACATGCTGCTGCTGCTCTACCAAACCAGAAAACACACACTGCTGCTCTACCAAACCAGAAAACACATACTGCTGCTGCTCTACCAAACCAGAAAACACACACTGCTGCTCTACCAAACCAGAAAACACATACTGCTGCTGCTGCTCTACCAAACCAGAAAACACATACTGCTGCTGCTGCTCTACCAAACCAGAAAACACATGCTGCTGCTGCTGCTCTACCAAACCAGAAAACACACACTGCTGCTGCTCTACCAAACCAGAAAACACATACTGCTGCTGCTCTACCAAACCAGAAAACACATACTGCTGCTCTACCAAACCAGAAAACACATGCTGCTGCTGCTGCTCTACCAAACCAGAAAACACATACTGCTGCTGCTCTACCAAACCAGAAAACACACACTGCTGCTCTACCAAACCAGAAAACACACACTGCTGCTCTACCAAACCAGAAAACACATACTGCTGCTGCTCTACCAAACCAGAAAACACATACTGCTGCTCTACCAAACCAGAAAACACACACTGCTGCTCTACCAAACCAGAAAACACACACTGCTGCTGCTGCTCTACCAAACCAGAAAACACATACTGCTGCTCTACCAAACCAGAAAACACACACTGCTGCTGCTCTACCAAACCAGAAAACACACACTGCTGCTGCTGCTCTACCAAACCAGAAAACACACACTGCTGCTCTACCAAACCAGAAACACATACTGCTGCTGCTCTACCAAACCAGAAAACACATACTGCTGCTCTACCAAACCAGAAAACACATACTGCTGCTGCTCTACCAAACCAGAAAACACATACTGCTGCTCTACCAAACCAGAAAACACATACTGCTGCTGCTCTACCAAACCAGAAAACACACGCTGCTGCTGCTCTACCAAACCAGAAAACACATACTGCTGCTGCTCTACCAAACCAGAAAACACATACTGCTGCTGCTCTACCAAACCAGAAAACACATACTGCTGCTGCTCTACCAAACCAGAAAACACATACTGCTGCTGCTGCTCTACCAAACCAGAAAACACATACTGCTGCTCTACCAAACCAGAAAACACATACTGCTGCTGCTCTACCAAACCAGAAAACACATACTGCTGCTGCTCTACCAAACCAGAAAACACACACTGCTGCTGCTCTACCAAACCAGAAAACACATACTGCTGCTGCTCTACCAAACCAGAAAACACATACTGCTGCTCTACCAAACCAGAAAACACATACTGCTGCTCTACCAAACCAGAAAACACATACTGCTGCTCTACCAAACCAGAAAACACATACTGCTGCTGCTCTACCAAACCAGAAAACACATGCTGCTGCTGCTCTACCAAACCAGAAAACACATACTGCTGCTCTACCAAACCAGAAAACACATGCTGCTGCTGCTCTACCAAACCAGAAAACACACACTGCTGCTGCTCTACCAAACCAGAAAACACACACTGCTGCTGCTCTACCAAACCAGAAAACACATACTGCTGCTGCTGCTCTACCAAACCAGAAAACACATGCTGCTGCTGCTGCTCTACCAAACCAGAAAACACACACATACTGCTGCTGCTCTACCAAACCAGAAAACACATACTGCTGCTGCTGCTCTACCAAACCAGAAAACACATACTGCTGTTGCTGCTCTACCAAACCAGAAAACACATACTGCTGCTGCTCTACCAAACCAGAAAACACATACTGCTGCTGCTCTACCAAACCAGAAAACACATACTGCTGCTGCTCTACCAAACCAGAAAACACACACTGCTGCTCCTCTACCAAACCAGAAAACACATACTGCTGCTCTACCAAACCAGAAAACACATACTGCTGCTCCTCTACCAAACCAGAAAACACATACTGCTGCTGCTCTACCAAACCAGAAAACACACACTGCTGCTCTACCAAACCAGAAAACACATACTGCTGCTCTACCAAACCAGAAAACACATACTGCTGCTGCTCTACCAAACCAGAAAACACACGCTGCTGCTGCTCTACCAAACCAGAAAACACATACTGCTGCTGCTCTACCAAACCAGAAAACACATACTGCTGCTGCTCTACCAAACCAGAAAACACATACTGCTGCTGCTGCTCTACCAAACCAGAAAACACATACTGCTGCTCTACCAAACCAGAAAACACATACTGCTGCTGCTCTACCAAACCAGAAAACACATACTGCTGCTGCTCTACCAAACCAGAAAACACACGCTGCTGCTGCTCTACCAAACCAGAAAACACACACTGCTGCTCTACCAAACCAGAAAACACACGCTGCTGCTGCTCTACCAAACCAGAAAACACACACTGCTGCTCTACCAAACCAGAAAACACATGCTGCTGCTGCTGCTCTACCAAACCAGAAAACACATACTGCTGCTGCTCTACCAAACCAGAAAACACATACTGCTGCTGCTGCTCTACCAAACCAGAAAACACACACTGCTCCTCTACCAAACCAGAAAACACATACTGCTGCTGCTCTACCAAACCAGAAAACACACACATACTGCTGCTCTACCAAACCAGAAAACACATACTGCTGCTGCTCTACCAAACCAGAAAACACATACTGCTGCTGCTGCTCTACCAAACCAGAAAACACATACTGCTGCTGCTGCTCTACCAAACCAGAAAACACATACTGCTGCTCTACCAAACCAGAAAACACATACTGCTGCTGCTCTACCAAACCAGAAAACACACACTGCTGCTGCTCTACCAAACCAGAAAACACATACTGCTGCTGCTCTACCAAACCAGAAAACACATACTGCTGCTCTACCAAACCAGAAAACACATACTGCTGCTCTACCAAACCAGAAAACACATACTGCTGCTCTACCAAACCAGAAAACACATACTGCTGCTGCTCTACCAAACCAGAAAACACATGCTGCTGCTGCTCTACCAAACCAGAAAACACATACTGCTGCTCTACCAAACCAGAAAACACATGCTGCTGCTGCTGCTCTACCAAACCAGAAAACACATGCTGCTGCTGCTGCTCTACCAAACCAGAAAACACATACTGCTGCTCTACCAAACCAGAAAACACACACTGCTGCTGCTCTACCAAACCAGAAAACACATGCTGCTGCTGCTGCTCTACCAAACCAGAAAACACACACATACTGCTGCTGCTCTACCAAACCAGAAAACACATACTGCTGCTGCTGCTCTACCAAACCAGAAAACACATACTGCTGTTGCTCTACCAAACCAGAAAACACACACTGCTGCTGCTCTACCAAACCAGAAAACACATACTGCTGCTCTACCAAACCAGAAAACACATACTGCTGCTCCTCTACCAAACCAGAAAACACATACTGCTGCTGCTCTACCAAACCAGAAAACACACACTGCTGCTCTACCAAACCAGAAAACACATACTGCTGCTGCTCTACCAAACCAGAAAACACATACTGCTGCTGCTCTACCAAACCAGAAAACACACACTGCTGCTCCTCTACCAAACCAGAAAACACACACTGCTGCTCTACCAAACCAGAAAACACATACTGCTGCTGCTCTACCAAACCAGAAAACACATACTGCTGCTGCTCTACCAAACCAGAAAACACATACTGCTGCTCCTCTACCAAACCAGAAAACACATACTGCTGCTGCTCTACCAAACCAGAAAACACACACTGCTGCTCTACCAAACCAGAAAACACATACTGCTGCTGCTTTACCAAACCAGAAAACACATACTGCTGCTGCTCTACCAAACCAGAAAACACACACTGCTGCTGCTCTACCAAACCAGAAAACACATGCTGCTGCTGCTCTACCAAACCAGAAAACACATACTGCTGCTGCTGCTCTACCAAACCAGAAAACACATGCTGCTGCTGCTGCTCTACCAAACCAGAAAACACATACTGCTGCTGCTCTACCAAACCAGAAAACACATACTGCTGCTCTACCAAACCAGAAAACACATACTGCTGCTGCTGCTCTACCAAACCAGAAAACACATACTGCTGCTGCTCCTCTACCAAACCAGAAAACACATACTGCTGCTGCTGCTCTACCAAACCAGAAAACACATGCTGCTGCTGCTGCTCTACCAAACCAGAAAACACATACTGCTGCTGCTCTACCAAACCAGAAAACACATACTGCTGCTCTACCAAACCAGAAAACACATGCTGCTGCTGCTCTACCAAACCAGAAAACACACACTGCTGCTCTACCAAACCAGAAAACACATACTGCTGCTGCTCTACCAAACCAGAAAACACACACTGCTGCTCTACCAAACCAGAAAACACATACTGCTGCTGCTGCTCTACCAAACCAGAAAACACATGCTGCTGCTGCTGCTCTACCAAACCAGAAAACACATGCTGCTGCTCTACCAAACCAGAAAACACATACTGCTGCTGCTGCTCTACCAAACCAGAAAACACATGCTGCTGCTGCTTTACCAAACCAGAAAACACATGCTGCTGCTGCTCTACCAAACCAGAAAACACATACTGCTGCTGCTCTACCAAACCAGAAAACACACACTGCTGCTCCTCTACCAAACCAGAAAACACACACTGCTGCTCTACCAAACCAGAAAACACATACTGCTGCTGCTCTACCAAACCAGAAAACACATACTGCTGCTGCTCTACCAAACCAGAAAACACATACTGCTGCTCCTCTACCAAACCAGAAAACACATACTGCTGCTGCTCTACCAAACCAGAAAACACATACTGCTGCTCTACCAAACCAGAAAACACATACTGCTGCTGCTCTACCAAACCAGAAAACACACACTGCTGCTCTACCAAACCAGAAAACACATACTGCTGCTGCTCTACCAAACCAGAAAACACATACTGCTGCTGCTCTACCAAACCAGAAAACACACACTGCTGCTCTACCAAACCAGAAAACACATACTGCTGCTGCTGCTCTACCAAACCAGAAAACACATACTGCTGCTGCTCTACCAAACCAGAAAACACACACTGCTGCTGCTCTACCAAACCAGAAAACACATACTGCTGCTGCTCTACCAAACCAGAAAACACATACTGCTGCTGCTCTACCAAACCAGAAAACACACACTGCTGCTCCTCTACCAAACCAGAAAACACATACTGCTGCTGCTCTACCAAACCAGAAAACACATACTGCTGCTGCTCTACCAAACCAGAAAACACATACTGCTGCTCTACCAAACCAGAAAACACATACTGCTGCTGCTGCTCTACCAAACCAGAAAACACATACTGCTGCTGCTCCTCTACCAAACCAGAAAACACATACTGCTGCTGCTGCTCTACCAAACCAGAAAACACATGCTGCTGCTGCTGCTCTACCAAACCAGAAAACACATACTGCTGCTGCTCTACCAAACCAGAAAACACATACTGCTGCTGCTCTACCAAACCAGAAAACACACACTGCTGCTGCTCTACCAAACCAGAAAACACATGCTGCTGCTGCTCTACCAAACCAGAAAACACACACTGCTGCTGCTCTACCAAACCAGAAAACACATACTGCTGCTGCTCTACCAAACCAGAAAACACACACTGCTGCTCTACCAAACCAGAAAACACATACTGCTGCTGCTTTACCAAACCAGAAAACACATACTGCTGCTGCTCTACCAAACCAGAAAACACACACTGCTGCTGCTCTACCAAACCAGAAAACACATACTGCTGCTGCTCTACCAAACCAGAAAACACATACTGCTGCTGCTCTACCAAACCAGAAAACACATACTGCTGCTGCTGCTCTACCAAACCAGAAAACACATGCTGCTGCTGCTGCTCTACCAAACCAGAAAACACATACTGCTGCTGCTCTACCAAACCAGAAAACACATACTGCTGCTCTACCAAACCAGAAAACACATACTGCTGCTGCTGCTCTACCAAACCAGAAAACACATACTGCTGCTGCTCCTCTACCAAACCAGAAAACACATACTGCTGCTGCTGCTCTACCAAACCAGAAAACACATGCTGCTGCTGCTGCTCTACCAAACCAGAAAACACATACTGCTGCTGCTCTACCAAACCAGAAAACACATACTGCTGCTCTACCAAACCAGAAAACACATGCTGCTGCTGCTCTACCAAACCAGAAAACACACACTGCTGCTCTACCAAACCAGAAAACACATACTGCTGCTGCTCTACCAAACCAGAAAACACATACTGCTGCTGCTCTACCAAACCAGAAAACACACACTGCTGCTGCTCTACCAAACCAGAAAACACATACTGCTGCTGCTGCTCTACCAAACCAGAAAACACATGCTGCTGCTGCTGCTCTACCAAACCAGAAAACACACACTGCTGCTGCTTTACCAAACCAGAAAACACATGCTGCTGCTGCTCTACCAAACCAGAAAACACATACTGCTGCTGCTGCTCTACCAAACCAGAAAACACATACTGCTGCTGCTCTACCAAACCAGAAAACACATACTGCTGCTGCTCTACCAAACCAGAAAACACATACTGCTGCTCCTCTACCAAACCAGAAAACACATACTGCTGCTCTACCAAACCAGAAAACACATACTGCTGCTCTACCAAACCAGAAAACACATACTGCTGCTCTACCAAACCAGAAAACACATACTGCTGCTGCTCTACCAAACCAGAAAACACACACTGCTGCTCTACCAAACCAGAAAACACATACTGCTGCTGCTCTACCAAACCAGAAAACACATACTGCTGCTGCTCTACCAAACCAGAAAACACACACTGCTGCTGCTCTACCAAACCAGAAAACACATGCTGCTGCTGCTCTACCAAACCAGAAAACACATACTGCTGCTGCTCTACCAAACCAGAAAACACATACTGCTGCTGCTGCTCTACCAAACCAGAAAACACATGCTGCTGCTGCTGCTCTACCAAACCAGAAAACACATACTGCTGCTGCTCTACCAAACCAGAAAACACATACTGCTGCTCTACCAAACCAGAAAACACATACTGCTGCTGCTGCTCTACCAAACCAGAAAACACATACTGCTGCTGCTCCTCTACCAAACCAGAAAACACATACTGCTGCTGCTGCTCTACCAAACCAGAAAACACATGCTGCTGCTGCTGCTCTACCAAACCAGAAAACACATACTGCTGCTGCTCTACCAAACCAGAAAACACATACTGCTGCTCTACCAAACCAGAAAACACATGCTGCTGCTGCTCTACCAAACCAGAAAACACACACTGCTGCTCTACCAAACCAGAAAACACATACTGCTGCTGCTCTACCAAACCAGAAAACACACACTGCTGCTCTACCAAACCAGAAAACACATACTGCTGCTGCTGCTCTACCAAACCAGAAAACACATACTGCTGCTGCTGCTCTACCAAACCAGAAAACACATGCTGCTGCTGCTGCTCTACCAAACCAGAAAACACACACTGCTGCTGCTTTACCAAACCAGAAAACACATACTGCTGCTGCTCTACCAAACCAGAAAACACATACTGCTGCTCTACCAAACCAGAAAACACATACTGCTGCTGCTCTACCAAACCAGAAAACACATACTGCTGCTGCTCTACCAAACCAGAAAACACATGCTGCTGCTGCTCTACCAAACCAGAAAACACATACTGCTGCTGCTCTACCAAACCAGAAAACACATACTGCTGCTGCTCTACCAAACCAGAAAACACATACTGCTGCTGCTCTACCAAACCAGAAAACACATACTGCTGCTCTACCAAACCAGAAAACACATGCTGCTGCTGCTCTAAGAAACGGAACAAGGCCTATAAAACGTGACATGTAAACAAAGAAGTGGAAATAAATATTGAAACAACCCCAAACACGACCGCAACTTTAAAACTACAAGACGGCCCGCCACGGTGTTTACACTCTGTATTCTGCCAAGGTAAATACCCACCTGAGATATTAATACATTACACATGTTAGTTAGCGTGTCTGTTAAGAAACTAACTGACACCAAAACTCACATTTTAACCACTTTAATACTATTTTTCTAACAGTTTCAATGGCCGCTTTCCCATGCCTGTAAATACTGCAAGGCCTCGGTGGGAGTCATGGTGCGTCTGTAACGCATCTGTAACCACACATGTTGCACATAATCACACATCAAATCTAAGTGCCCCTTTTCCACTACATGGTACCGGCTCAACTTGACTCGCTTCTGTGCCGTTTCCATTACCGTAACAGTACCTCTCAGTGTGGCTGGATTTTCAGCTTTTTCAGCTCTCCGTTGTCCTCCATGCCAAGATGCACTTTCGAACTCCGCTTCCACCGCTTCGGTACTTAAAAATGGCGGGTGATAGCCCATTGATGACACATGACGCAAAATGACAGTACACGCGTTCCTCTGACCAATCAGAGGTCTGCATGATGTGGCTACCGCTCCAGTTTATCTGGGACCTCGACAAGGCGCCACCACAAACACTTACCAACATGCCCCTACTTTCCAGTGATGGGCCACTAAAGAAGGTCGAGTCGAGCCGAGCAGAGCCGGTACCATGCAGTGGAAAAGGGGCATAAGACTATTTCTCTGCACTGGAGGACGCTAGTGAGTTTCTAGGACAGAGCAACGAACTTCATGAGGGAACTGATGCGACCACACGTCATGAATAGTGACATGACGCGCACGATCACGCACAAATTACGAGCGGCCATTCTGACCGCTCATGATCGTTTTAGGTGGATCTTATCATAACATTTTGGGCAGTTGATCAAAAACTTTTAAATACAAATATATGCAATTTTAGGAGAATTCAGGGATCGACAGGTCTGAATCTTTTTTTCCCCACAAAGATATTAAACTCTGAAAATCCAAAGCCGTCATGACCATCTTGGTCGTTCTATTAAGTTTTACTAGTTTTCTATTTTTAAAAGAGCTCCCCTATTTCAGCTTCTCTCAGCCAATCTTTTTTTGATACTGATGTTATCAGACACTCATTAATATGAAGTTAATCAGATCAAATCGTCAAACATGAAACCCCGCCCACCCTTCACACCAACTCTTGCTTGTACTTGTCACTCAAAGGTCAGCTCATACATATTAATGAAGGCTGGACCGTTTCCTCACAGTTCTTGAGTCAACTGAGAACAGCTATAGATTAAAGTATGAAAAAACATATTAATCAAACACAAATGAATAGATGTTGCTGACTGTTTTATTATGCCGTGTTCAACGTCCTTAACACGGGAAGTCGACTCTGACTTCCCATGACTGATTGACTGATTTTGGCTCAACTGTAAACTGCAAACTGTTTGCTCGATGGGAGCAATTAAGAATAGAAGATGGTGCCATACTATGGCAGCTCACTACGAGCTACTCTTGGTTTGTTGTTGTGATGGCCTGGCGGCCTGTCCAGGGTGTCTCCCTGCCTGACGCCCAATGACTGCTGCGCTCAAGCATCCCCGCGACCCTGAGAGCAGGATAAGCGGTTCAGACAATGGATGGATGTTGCTTTTGTTCTATAAAATGCATCTTGCACAATTGAAAATATAAGGACGAACTAGAAAATGACTACAGTGGCTGTGACTCACGGCGCATGTGGAGGGAGCTATAGGTGTTTACAGACTATAAATCTAAACCAGTGTGGCTATCAACACCTCTGCCTCGCTCCCAGATGAGCTTAACAACTTTTATACCCACTTTGAAGCTCACAACCTGGACCCAGTCCCAGCAGCACGGTGCCCACCCAATGAAGTCGATCACCAGGTGACAGAGCCTGATGTGAGTAAAACTTTGGTAACACTTTATTTTAGGGGGTCGGAAATTACCTGGTAATTTCCTAGTAATAAAGTGGTAGTTTTTACACGTGATTTTACAGCTAACCCTAACCCAAATTACAAGGTAATTTCGACCTTATTTTTAAGAAATTACGCGATAATTACCACCTTATTATTAGGAAATTACTAGGTAATTTCTGACCCCCTCCGACCCCCTAAAATAGTGTAACAAAACTTTTACAACACACCACCCGCCTCGGTAATAGTTTCTTTCCACGGGCAGTCAGGCTGCTGAACAGCTGATACACCTATATCACAATACATTGTTGTGTTATTTTGTATATTTTTCTTTTTGGGATGGTGTGTCCTTTGTCCTTGCGTTCTTTGTGTTAAGGCAGAGAGCCAGAACACAAGAATTTCATTGTATTCTACACGACAATAAAGTTGAACTTGAAAAACTGATGCATATTGAGGATGGAAACCATATTGACAACAATATGCAGTATTTTTTATGATGCTGCAGTAGGACTTATAGTGATGACTTTAAAGTATCTGAGAATCATTCCACAGTAAAGTAATTCCTTATTTTCCTCATGTGTATTGTCCAACTATTTGTTTTTGACTGTATCTTCTTTATATTGTTTCAAGATTAAATGGCCAGTAATACCTACTGTAGATATCTTTGAGAATTTCTAGTTTTACCTGCTAAACTTCAACATAAATAACAGGTGATGCTGACATTGATGTAAGAAAAGGCCTCCCTAAGACAGCCTGAAGATACCTTCCAATTTTCCTCATAACTTTTTCTTGACCTTTGTGACACTTTCAAGCAAGGTCAAATGAAAAGGAGAAAGGTTGCATTTTTTAAGCATTTGGATCTACCCATAAACTCCAGCAGATGGGACCTCCACCTTGACAAGAAATGTGGAGGTACCAGAGACAAGGTCTGCTCCCACCTGGCCAGCCTGCTGAGGAGATCCTGGCAGCAGGACAGAAGCTCTTTCGTTGGCTCCCAAAGGTGCAGAAGCTCTGGAGGAGGTCACTAAGCCAGCGAGGGCTGATGGCTGTGGAGGTAGAGGGGTGAAGTCCTTGGCCTCTGACTTAATGTTCTCCTCATTCAATTCCTGTTTGACCTGGCTCGGTGTCCTGGACATGCCCACTGTAAATCCCTCTCTCCTCTCCGTCACGCCTTTGTGAGGCTCTCCTCCCTCCTCTCGCTCCTCCTTCTCCTCGCCCAGCTCCAGCTCCTCATTAAACATGTCCTTCTTGTCCTCCAGGTTGAGCTCGGGGTCAGCGTACGCGATTAGGTCAAACTTGCCTGATAACAGGAAGTCATCCAGGTGAAGATCATTGGGGCCCAGGTCCAGATCCTCTTTACCTGCAAACATATGATGGTGGAAAATAAGAACTGACAAAGTTTTAGGAAGGCTCTTCTTTGTCATGTAATGTTTTCCCTGCTACAAGATTAGAAACTTTCACCACTAGCGAAATCACACACACACACACACACACACACACACGCACACACGCTTTTGCTCAGAAGTAGAATGGCCACTGAGGAAAGTGTACTTTTTCTCCAAGATGAATAAATCAACTTTTGAACCTGCTTCCAACCAGAGAGAGCGAGAAGGCGGCGGGTTTCCATTAACCTGCTTAATGCGCCATTTGAAATTGTGAAATAAAAACACAAACAATGGAAACACGTGAATTTTGAAGAAAAAAAAACAACCCTCAAATATTGCAAAAAAAAAGTTTACACACTCCCTGGGGTTGTCACAATCATGACATTTTAGTTGACGGTTAATTGACATACAAACAATCACGACTAACGATTTGTCATTTTTTTGTGTGGTCCCCCCCCCTTTTCTCCCCAATTGTACTTGGCCAATTACCCTATTTTCCGGCCCGTCCCGGTCGCTGCTCCACCCCCTCTGCTGATCCGGGGAGGGCTGCAGACTACCACATGCCTCCTCCCATACATGTGGAGTCCCCAGTCGCTTCTTTTCACCTGACAATGAGGAGTTTCACCAGGGGGACGTAGCGCGGGGGAGGATCACGCTATTCCCCCCTGAACAAGTGCCCCGACCAACCAGAGGAGGCGCTAGTGCGGCGACCAGGACACATACCCACATCCGGCTTCCCACCCGCAGACACGGTCAATTGCCGTCTGTAAAATCACTGTGGACATAAAGCACTGATACCAGGCCATGACCAGGAATCAGGGGTTTGCCCTTCGGTCACTGCGTGCATCATATGCCCTCGTCGCCTTCGATTAAACACTGCCAAGGCTATTGTGGTGCATGCAATCAAAATCACTGAGTCAACACTGGGGCTGTGCAAAAAACTCGATACAGCTCAGAAAGGAACGAACTGAGGAAGCCTCTTGGATGAGAGGTGAAACGTCTTCACGGATATATACCGAGTCCAGTTGCACTCGATTCAACTCCTTTGGATAACCATGACGACCTGGATGAATGAGAACATTCACAGACTCGATACAGCTCAGTACTGCAATATTTTTTTCACAATACTTTATCAATTTTCCAGCCCCTTGTATCAACATAGTAGAAAATTATTCATGTATTAGAGAGAGCTGGTGTTGGATCGGCTGGGAGAGCTTGGTCTGCTTTATCTGATGGGCATAGGACCACGGCCCTGCCTGGAGCTGCTCCCAGGGAGCAAACGCTGAGGGCGGTCTGACAGGATGTGGAAGCGGGGCAGGCTAAGCTAACTGCTAGCCCATGCAGCCCAGCAGTTCTGACAACCCCCGGCTGGCATTCGTTCTCTGGACAGGGGAGTTTTTTGGGACTGCATTGCACTGAGGGGACTGTGTTGTTAACTGTTTGTTTTGATTTTTTTTGCTTTGTTCTGTCTGTTTTTGGTGGTGTAATTTTTGGGAAATTTGGATGTGTTTTTTGTGTTGCACTGCTATGGGCTGGGGGAAATGAAATTTTGTTTGTTTGTGTATGCAAGTACATGTAAGAAATGAGAATCAATTCTCCCTGATTCCTGATTAAACAGATTTAAAATGTGTTTAAATATCCCTCAAATCCCTGTGATCAAACAGCCTACGGCCGCTGCTCCTGTAGATGCCGCTGTGGGCTAGTAGTAGGCTAGTCGCCTCCCGGCACCGGCACTATTTCAGAGGCAAGCATGGCGGAAAATATTAGAGCAGCAACTTCGTCTTTCAAAGCCGACGACCAAACAGGGAGTAAGGATTTGGATAAAGCTCATGCCATTTGCAAGCTCTGTCATGCTACGCTAAAATACTATGATCTCGCTTAAGACGCCACCACACTGGTAAAATAGCACAGCAGCAACCTCACCCGAAACCTGCAGACCCAAGGCAAACTACGCTGGCCAGGAACGCCTACAAGCTTCCCTCAGCTCGTGCACACGAGACAACAGAGTTGCTGGTGCTTTGTATTGGTCAAGATTTGTGCCCATATAGCGTAGCTGAAAACCCCGGCTTCAAACATGGTAAACATTATGGAGCTGCGCTATGTGATCCCAACTCGCCGACACATGACGGATATAGTAGCAGTGCCCAGGCCTTACGAAGAGGTGGAGAAACACCTCTTCCCTCTCAGTTCATATCACAGTACAGCGGACACCTGCAAATAACGTTTGAGTTGGACGCCAGCATGCTCATGTTTAAAGTTTACTGACAGCATACTGGCTAATCCACTTTTATGAGCTTTGTTTATAAGAACGCTTAATATGCACTTTATTCAATGTTACGGCATCAACACTGCTGTTGAGTTCAGTGTTTTCTGTGACAAAGCAATACTTGATGTGCACACTTTATTCTCATAGGATGTTATGGCCTCCACATTCCAGTTCAGGGTTCAGACACACGGTGTGCACTGTGCAATGCAGAGATCATGATCTAATAAATTGGAATAGAATTTTTAATTAAATAGTTCTGACTCAGCTTGTCAGCTGAGTTACCAGAATATGATGTGGCATAAACATCAGACTACCAGCTGGTACACAGCAGGTGGTATTTTCTGCTAGGTTTCTAAAACTTCAGTAAATTATGTAAGGTACTGCAATTGCAGTATGTTTTGTTTTGCCATGTATCGTGACACAATCGTATCGTGACCCATCTATCATGCTATGTATCGTATCGCGAGGTCCTTGCCCACACCCAGCCCGAGTCCACACCTCTCAGGTGTCGGAGACTATCAGGGCAGGAGCATAACATCATTCAGTGGAAACGCAGACCATTCACAATTGTGTTTTGTCAACTTAAATTGCTTCTATTTTACGTAAAACTGCAATGGAAGGGGCATCCAGGTGGTGTAGCGGTCTATTCTGTTGCCTCTCAACATGGGGTTCACCGGATCGAATCCCCGTGTTACCTCCGGCTTGGTCAGGCATCCCTACAGTCACAATTGGCCGTGTCTGCGGGTGGGAAGCTGGATGTGGGTATGCATCCTGGTCACTGCACTAGTGCCTCCTCTGGTTAGCTGGGGCGCCTGTTCGGGGGGGAGGGGGAACTGGGGGGAATAGCGTGATTTCCCATGCACTACGTCCCCCTGGTGAAACTCCTCACTGTCAGGTGAAAAGAAGCGGCTGGTGACTCCACATGTATGGGAGGAGACATGTGGTAGTCTGCAGCCCTCCTGGATCGGCAGAGGGGGTGGAGCAGAGACCGGGACAACTCTGAAGAGTGGGGTCATTGGCTGGATACAATTGGGGAGAAGGGGGGGGGGGAACAACCAAAAAAAAAAAAAAACCTGCAAAGGAAACTCGTCTAGACAGAGAGAAAAAGCGAGAGAGCGTGAGAAGAATAGTAAAACAAATTGTGAATCAGTCAAAAGATCTACACTCACCGGCCACTTTATTAGGCCCACCTGTCCAACTGCTCGTTAACGCAAATTTCTAATCAGCCAATCACATGGCAGCAGCTCAATGCATTTAGGCATGTAGACATGGTCAAGACGATCTGCTGCAGTTCAAACCGAGCATCAGAATGGGGAAGAAAGGTGATTTAAGTGACTTTGAACGTGGCATGGTTGTTGGTGCCAGACGGGCTGGTCTGAGTATTTCAGAAACTGCTGATCTACTGGGATTTTCACGCACAACCATCTCTAGGGTTTACAGAGAATGGTCCAAAAAAGAGAAAATATCCAGTGAGCGGCAGTTCTGTGAGCGAAAATGCCTTGTTGATGCCAGAGGTCAGAGGAGAATGGCCAGACTGGTTCGAGCTGATAGAAAGGCAACAGTAACTCAAATAACCACTCATTACAACCGAGGTATGCAGAAGAGCATCTCTGAACGCACAACACGTCGAACCTTGAGGCAGATGGGCTACAGCAGCAGAAGACCACACCGGGTGCCACTCCTGTCAGCTAAGAACAGGAAACTGAGGCTACAATTCGCACAGGCTCACCAAAATTGGACAATAGAAGATTGGAAAAACGTTGCCTGGTCTGATGAGTCTCGATTTCTGCTGCGACATTCGGATGGTAGGGTCAGAATTTGGCGTCAACAACATGAAAGCAGGGATCCATCCTGCCTTGTATCAACGGTTCAGGCTGGTGGTGGTGGTGTAATGGTGTGGGGGATATTTTCTTGGCACACTTTGGGCCCCTTAGTACCAACTGAGCATCGTGTCAACGCCACAGCCTACCTGAGTATTGTTGCTGACCATGTCCATCCCTTTATGACCACAGTGTTCCCATCTTCTGATGGCTACTTCCAGCAGGATAACGCGCCATGTCATAAAGCTCGAATCATCTCAGACTGGTTTCTTGAACATGACAATGAGTTCACTGTACTCAAATGGCCTCTACAGTCACCAGATCTCAATCCAATAGAGCGCCTTTGGGATGTGGTGGACCGGGAGATTCGCATCATGGATGTGCAGCCGACAAATCTGCAGCAACTGCGTGATGCTATCATGTCAATATGGACCAAACTCTCTGAGGAATGTTTCCAGTACCTTGTTGAATCTATGCCACGAAGGATTAAGGCAGTTCTGAAGGCAAAGGGGGGTCCAACCCGGTACTAGCAAGGTGTACCTAATAAAGTGGCCAGTGAGTGTATATTTGGAACACCGGAGAAATGAAACTAAAACCCAGAGTAGACTAAACTGTTATTTGACCCTAAACAGAGAATATAGACTGGCCGAGTATCTCCACTCTGTCAGAGACACGAAGCAGAGACGGATCCTGACCACATACAGGCTCAGTGACCTCCAACTGGCTATAGAAACAGGAAGACACAGACAAACATGGCTGCCCAGAGAGGAGCATATATGTGGCCACTGCTGGACAGGGGAGGTAGAAACAGAGATGCACCTCCTCCTCCACTGTGAGAAGTTCTCTTCAGTAAGAGACTTCCACTTCGGGGAAATAGCCAAGAAAACACCAAACTTGCTACTGTTAACCACATAGGAGAACCCGGCAGTTCTCCTGGGTGAAGGAACAACAGCTCTTCTGGCAGCTCAATACGTATCTGCTGCCACAGCCTGCGGGACTCACAACCACTGTGAGATCCCCAAATTATATGCTATTAAGTCATTGCATTAAACTGTACATTTATTGCACTGTACTGTATGGCAATAAAAAAAACGTTGACTGCTTCAGTAGGCAAAAATATGGAACCTGCTTATGTGATGACACCTATGTATTAATATGTGATGTAATGTGAATTTTATGTGTTTAATATGTGATGTAATGTGAATTTAATGTGTATTTAATATGTGATGTAAGGTGAATTTAATGTGTATTTAATATGCGATGTAATGTGAATTTAATGTGTGATGTAATGTGAATTTAATATGTGATGTAATGTGAATTTAATGTGTATTTAATATGTGATGTAATGTGAATTTAATGTGTATTTAATATGCGATGTAATGTGAATTTAATGTGTGATGTAATGTGAATTTAATGTTTATTTAATATGTAATGTAATGTGAATTTAATATGTGATGTAATGTGATTTTAATGTGTATTTAATATGTGATGTAATGTGAATTTAATGTGTATTTAATATGTGATGTAATGTGAATTTAATGTGTATTTAATATGTGATGTAAGGTGAATTTAATGTGTATTTAATATGTGATGTAAAGTGAATTTAATGTGTATTTAATATGTGATGTAATGTGAATTTAATGTGTATTTAATATGTGATGTAAGGTGAATTTAATGTGTATCTAATATGTGATGTAATGTGAATTTAATGTTTATTTAATATGCGATGTAATGTGAATTTAATATGTATTTAATATGCGATGTAATGTGAATGTAATGTGTATTCACTATGTGATGTAATGTGAATTCAATGTGTATTTAATATGCGATGTAATGTGAATTTAATGTGAAATTAATGTGTATTTAATATGCGATGTAATGTGAATTTCATGTGTATTTAATACGTGCTGTAATGTGAATTTAATGTCTATTTAATAAGTGATGTAATGTGAATTCAATGTGTATTTAATATGGGATGTAATGTGAATGTAATGTGTATTTAATATGTGATGTAATGTGAATGTAATGTGTACTCAATATGTGATGTAATGTGAAATTAATGTGTATTTAATATGCGATGTAATGTGAATGTAATGTGTATTCAATATGTGATGTAATGTGAATTTAATGTGTATTTAATATGCGATGTAATGTGAATGTAATGTGTATTCAATATTGATGTAATGTGAATTTAATGTGTATTTAATATGCGATGTAATGTGAATGTAATGTGTATTCAATATGTGATGTAATGTGAATTTAATGTGTATTTAATATGCGATGTAATGTGAATGTAATGTGTATTCAATATGCGATGTAATGTGAATGTAATGTGTATTCAATATTTGATGTAATGTGAAATTAATGTGTATTTAATATGCGATGTAATGTGAATTTAATGTATATTTAATATGTATTTAATATGTGCTGTAATGTGAATTTAATGTCTATTTAATATGTGATGTAAGGTGAATTTAATGTGTATTTAATATGTGATGTAATGTGAATTTAATGTGTATTTAATATGTGATGTAATGTGAATTTAATGTGTATTTAACATGTGATGTAATGTGAATTTAATGTGTATTCAATATGTGATGTAATGTGAATTGAATGTGTATTTACTGTTATTCTACGGTATGTCTCTCTGTAAGTCTCTCTGGATAACAGTCACATATATCTGATACATGACTGTTATTCTACGGTATGTCTCTCTGTAAGTCTCTCTGGATAACAGAGTCACATATATCTGATACATGACTGTTATTCTACAGTATGTCCCTCTGTAAGTCTCTCTGGATAACAGTCACATAAATCTGATACATGACTGTTACTCTATGGTATGTATCTCTGTAAGTCTCTCTGGATAACAGAGTCATGTGACATTTTTCTACTCTCTGATACGAAAAGTCTTTTCTTACCATCGTCTTGATCAAGATTCAGGTTGAGATCGACCAGGTCTTTGACTTCAACATCCTCCAAGTCCTTCACAGCTGAATCCTCTCCCTCCTCCTCAATCCCATCAGCCGCTGGGAGTACTGCCTCGCTGCTCTGCGCCAGTCCAGCATCGGCTCCAGGAATTCCAGCCAGCCCTGGAGCTGCATTTTCATGGTGACTTTGTGTTGCTGACAGCGGGTGGGTCTTGCTCACTAAGCCTTGGTTTGGAGGTTCCATGCCAGCTTTCATCCCCATGATCTGACCCCCTGCAGGCTTGTCCTGCTGGCCCAACACCCCCTTCCCCATCCTGGTCCCGGGTCCCATCTGGCTGCCCTGGGACTGGCTGTGGTTCAGCTCCAGGGGGGCTGGCAGAGGGTAGGGCAGCCGGATGCGGCTCTCAGGGGCTCGGTGTCGTAGCTCGATGAAGGGCTGTCCCATGATGCTGTGCTGCTGAGGTGGGAGAGAGTGGGGGAGGAAGGGCTGGGCAGGGCCACCTGGGAACAGAAAAATTTAAAACTTCAGAAATTATCAATACTCTATGGAATATATCAATACTGTATCAATTAAAGGTCTTTTATATAGAGAACATCAATACTCCATTAACTAAGTGGCAGTGAAATCACTGACATGAAATGGAGCAAATATAAACCACATATGACAGATCGTCTTAGTACATAAATGTTATTTTACCAGTTTCATAATTCAATATAATTAACTTTATATCAATACAATTAAAATTAAATTAACACGAAAAAAATAATTATGAATCATCCAGTCAACCGCTTCTGCTCTTCTGACCTGGCATCATTTGGGGTTGTGGCTGGTTGTTGAGCCCGCCCACTGGTCTAATGGTGGTGAAGTCTCCAGACAAGGGCCTCCTCATCTGGACTGGGACCGTGTCGGGCAGGCCGAGGCCAGCGCGCATGAAGGACTCCTGACCCTCAGCAGGAAAACCAAAGCTGCAGGACAGCAGAATGAAGCTGGATGAATGAAGCAGAGAATTATCCAAAAGGTCCAGTAGAGAGACAGTGTAGTGGTTTAGCTCTCTCTCACCTCATGGCCTGGCCCCGGAGCCCCAGTTTTGCCACATTGGCTCCTGGTCCGCCCAGCTGTCGGGGGAGGTTTGGCTGGGGGTACGGGGCTTGGCTGGGGGGAAAGACTCCTGCAGGTCTCGATGTGCCGGGGTAGGGGGGTGGAGGTCGATTGAACAGGTCTTGTTGAGGACCGATAGAGGAGCCCTGAGACCAGTGGTGAGGTGTGGCTGGGTCGGTACCAGGGCCGGTAGCAGGACCTGGAGTGGCTGATGGGGGTGCCGTGTGTCCAGAGACCGGTTCCTGAAAGGCTTTCTCCTGACGCAGGGCACTCTTCTGCTGCTGCTGCCTGAGGATCAGCTGTCGAAGTCTCTGACGCTGAAACAGCAGAATCAGATCAGAACAGAACCAAAGTAGGATCAGGACATATTATTCCTTTGATGGCTCATCATTTCTTTTGCAAAGAAACATAAGACTTTAAAACAGACCCCCTCCCCCCACACACACAGATAGACACAGACACAGACACACACACACATGGTTCACACGGTTAAACAGACAGACAGGCCAACAGTAGAGGTTAGGGATGTTCTGATCCGATCCACGGCACCAGTATTGGGCCGATACTGAACCGGAATGCTGGATTGCATATCAGAGGGGAGAAAAAATATGATCTGACACCTATCCAATACAAACCATGGGGTACATGGAAATTATTATCACTACAATCATAAAATCATAATCTACCAATCACTTTACATGATATCAGTATACATAATATCTGCTTCCATATGCAAAAACATCCCATTTAAGAATCAAACTGAACTGTGTGATAATGTCAAGTTTAATATCAAACTAAAACTAGTTTTCAAACAATACTCCCTCAAATATTTCACACTTCATTTGTCAGAAATTGTAGGTCACAGATTCTTGTTGTCTCTAATTTAGACAACAAAACTGTGTACCATGATATAACAATATCTGAATTTTATCCTGATAAAATACTGAAAGACACTGAACGGCAATAACAAATCATCATCACCCAGTCCTGGAGACAGGCAGGTTGACATGTGACTGAGCTTTACATACAGACTTAACTAAACTACAGCTGCTAGATAGTGAACCCAGTCACATGACACCCCAATGATGGAACACTTTTAGTAATCATTACCAATTAAGTGGCACACGTGCAACCCCCCCCCACACACACACACACCCAGACCTGTCTTAGTTTCTCCTCTGAGTCCCCAAGCTGTGGGAGCATGCTCATTGGTCCATCCAATGGTGGCCCGCCCACTGCTGCCAGCTCATTGGTTGCAGTCTTATCCATCTGTTGAGGTCTTGGTGTCATGTGACCATGCTCAAAAGCATCATGACCTGGAGTGTGACTAGCCAGACTGGAGAAGCTGCCCTCCTCACATATTCCAGAGTGCTTTGGGGTCTGAGCATCGGGTGCTCTCCCTGGAGACTGCTGAAACCAGAGAAGTTATTTGAACAACAGAGCATTGGAACGACAGATCATATGAACCAGAGTGTATAAACTACAGGGTTTGAACTACATATCATATGAACTACAGAGTGCTTGAACTACAGAGTGTTTGAACTATAGATCATATGAACTACAGAGTGTTTGAACTATAGGTCATATGAACTACAGAGTGTTTGAACTACAGATCACATGAACTACAGTGTTTGAAATACAGATCATATGAACTAGTGTTTGAACTATAGATCATATGAACAACAGAGTGCTTGAACTACAGATCACATGAACTACAGTGTTTGAAATACAGATCATATGAACTACAGTGTTTGAACTATAGATCATATAAACAACAGAGTGCTTGAACTACAGATCACATGAACTACAGTGTTTGAACTACAGATCATATGAACTACAGAGTGTTTGAACTATAGATCATATGAATTAGAGTTTGAACTACAGATCATATGAACTACAGAGTGCTTGAACTATGGATCATATGAACTACAGAGTGTTTGAACTACAGAGTGTCTGAACTACAGATCATATGAACTACAGAGTGTTTGAACTACATATCATATGATCTACAGTGTTTGAATGAACTACAAATCATATGAACTACAGAGTGTCTGAACTACAGATCATATGAACTACAGAGTGTTTGAACTACATATCATATGACCTACAGTGTTTGAATGAACTACAAATCATATGAACTACAGAGTGTTTGAACTACACATCATATGAACTACAGAGTGGTTGAACTTCAGATCATATGAACTACAGAGTGTTTGAACTACAGATCATATGAACTACAGAGTGCTTGAACTACAGATTATATGAACTACAGTGTTTGAACTATAGATCATATGAACTACAGCGTTTGAACTATAGATCATATGAATTACAGTGTTTGAACTACAGATCATATGAACTACAGAGTGTTTGAACTATAGATCATATGAACTACAGTGTTTGAACTACAGAGTGTCTGAACTACAGATCATATGAACTACAGAGGGTTTGAACTACAGATCACATGAACTACAGAGTGTTTGAACTACACATCATATGAACTACAGTGTTTGAACTACAGATCATATGAACTACAGTGTTTGAACTACAGATCATATAACTATAGAGTGTTTGAACTACAGATCATATGAACTACAGAGTGTTTGAACTACAGATCATATGAACTAGAGTGGTTGAACTACATATCATATGAACTACAGAGTGGTTGAACTTCAGATCATATGAACTACAGAGTGTTTGAACTACAGAGCATATGAACTACAGAGTGTTTGAACTAGAGATCATATGAACTACAGAGTGTTTGAACTACAGATCATATGAACTACAGCGCATATGAAGGAGATTCCACAGGTCCAGATACTGTGGGTCCGGCCTTGCAGAGTGGCAGCAGACTGTGTTTGTTACCTGGTGGTGAGCCTGAGAAAAGGAGGACGTCTCTCCGGAGGGGACTGGAGCCAGAGGAGACATGCCAGAGGATGCAGGCTGAGGAGGGAAGCTGTCGGCGGGGCCGGTGAGCCTCGGGGTACCCTGAGCCTGGGAGTAGAGCTCAGCACTCCTCTGACTCCCAGGAGACTGTGGGACGCACTCGGGGGCAGAGGGGTGGGGCGTCCCAGGCATGGAAGAATAGGAGTCAAGGGGTAGGTGGGTGGAGTGGGAGGGGGAAGGCCTGCGACTGGCTGCCTGCTGGCCAAACTGGTCGATTCTCAGCATGGCAGGTGTGGAGAGGTAGGAAGATTCTGAGTTTGGCCGTGGCGTAGCAGGGGGGTCGGGAGAAGGTCGGGAGTTGAAGGGGTCGGGGGTTTGGCTGTAGTTGGGGTGAGGGGTACCAGGGGCCGGGGCATACGAGGCAAAGGGAGGCTCCTGGGAGAGAGGGAAGCCGAGTTCAGTGGGAGTGGATGAAGGAGCACTCCTTCCTGCTCCTCCTGCTGCAGTTGAGCTGCTGTACACCTCCTGTTGGCTGTGGGGGGGCATAGGCGCCTTGAACACCCCGCCACCAGCCATTCGGATATTAGTATTGTTATTATGAGGTGGCCTTTGGATAGCAGGTTGTCTAGCCGAAATGTCGGGTGCGGAGCCTGAAGGAAGTCGGCCCTGTTGGGGGTCTGGAGCTCGAGGAGGTCCTACGAGAAATGACAAATAAGAGTGAGACCACTAGGAGCAGAAAGCTCAGAGAAGTCAGAAATTTTCACTACTGTCACTCCACTAAGCCAACACTCACATTTTATATTCTCTAGAGATGCTTTCCAATGCAAACAGAGACTAGTTGGTAAATAAACCTCTTTTGAATACCTGTGCATTAAACTAAAAAGTGTCCCACACATTTCAGTAACAATTATCTACAGATGTCTTGATGCATGCTCAATAATCCAGGTCAGGAAATCACAGATTGTTGAATCTGTTCATCTGGACACATTTCATGGGA
This sequence comes from Lampris incognitus, assembly GCF_029633865.1. Classification (NCBI taxonomy): domain Eukaryota; kingdom Metazoa; phylum Chordata; class Actinopteri; order Lampriformes; family Lampridae; genus Lampris; species Lampris incognitus. The sequence continues at coordinate 38,546,434 of NC_079229.1, read as the reverse complement.
GAAATGTTTCATCGCTCATCTAAGTGACTTCCTCAGTCTTAACTGATTGCTGTGACTTGTACATCAGGGAAACTGAACAGACAGTGGCCAAGAGGATGGCACAACACAGGGCAGCTAACACGTCAGGCCAGGACTCCGCAGTCTACACCATCTACAGGCCAGTGGCCACTCTTTCAAGGATGAGGATGTGCACATCCTTGATGGGGAGGAATGCTGGTTTGAACAGGGAGTCAAAGAGGCCATCTGTGTTAAGAGGGAACGACCATCCCTGAACCGGGGGAAGAGTACATCTGTCACCATCTTACAATGCTGTGATTGCAACTATTTCCCAATCCTCTTTGAATAGTACACATGTGGCGGCGCGTACAGACACAGCGACTTTATGCTCCTCTTACCGGTGCTTCTTGTTATTATTCTTGTTGTTATTAATAGTGACTATTATCATCTCCCCGATCAAGGAAATGAGGGCAAACATTCACTATGGTCACCAAGAACTTTTAAAGATTGTCACAGACTGTAGAGAACACTATTTCAACTCAAAAACCACGTCTAACGTGAATCCCTATCCCCGGGGGGAGGCGGCACAGACGATGCAGGGAGAAGAAACAGAAGTGGGGTAAGCGAGCTGGTTTGCTAGCCCAGCTAAGGGTTGCTTCATACAAAACTCCTCTGCCTCATGTTTTTCTCGCAAATGTAAGATCACTCGCCAACAAAATGGATTAGCTCAGACTGAGTATCCTAGACAGAGAACTACAAAGGACTGCTGTGTTCTGATTTTCACGGAGACATGGCTGTATCACAATATACTGGCTGCCGCAGTTGAGCTAGCAGGCCACTCACTCCATCGCACTGACAGAACATCTGACTCTGGAAAGAAATCTGGAAAGAGGTGGACTTTGCACTTAGAAGAATTAAGATAAATGCCTAGCCATCCATCCATCGATTATCCAAACCGCTTATCCGGCTCTCAGGGTCGCGGGGATGCTGGAGCCTATCCCAGCAGTCACTGGGCAGCAGGCAGGGAGACACCCTGGACATGTCAAATCTGTAAAAACTAGTAGTCAAGCCAGGAACTTAGGTGTTATCTTGGATTCCAACCTCAGCCTCGGCAGTCATGTATAAAACAATAGCCAAATCATCTTATTTTCATCCAAGAAACAATGCAAAAATCACAGGGTTCCAATTGAAACAAGATTTAGAAATACTTATTCATGCATTCATTACCAGCATTTTGGACTACTGCAACAGCCTCATCAGTCTTCCCAAGAAGACGATTAGGCAGCTACAGCTCGTCCAGAATGGTGCTGCTAGATTTCTCACTAAAACCAAGAAAATTTAACACATAATCCCATTTCTTAGAGGCCTACACTGGCTTCCAGTCAGCTATAGAACTGACTCTATAATGCTGTTACTTGTCTACAAATCGCTCAACGGCAAGGACCAAAATATATCTTGGAGATGTTAGAATATAAGCCAAGTAGACCTATCAGATTTTTAGAGGCAGGTCACCTAGTAGTGCCCAGAACTAGATCTAAACATTGTGAGGCAGCTTTCAGCTTTTATGTCCCACACAGATAGAACCGGCTCCCTGAAGATGTTAAACATGTTTCCACTGTAGACTCTTTCAGATCAAAACATACCTGTTTTCCTGTGGCTTTGACTTAGCTCACTTGTAAAGCACTGCACTACACCTTTACGTATTTATTTTTATTTTCATCTTAAAATCCCTCAGTTGGGGGATGCCCTGGTGGCTGACCTGGTAGAGCGCGTACCACATAAGGTTGAGTCCTTACGGCAGTGGCCTGGGTTCAAATCCGGCATGGGCCCTTTTCTGCATGTCATCCCCTCTCGCTCCCCTGCCTTTCCTGTCTCTCTCTACTATCACTATCTAATAAAGGCAGAAAAATGCCAAAAAAAAAAAATCCCTCAATTTATGTCTTAAACTCTTCGGTCTTTAACGCCCCCCCCCTTCTTTTTATTTTTTTTTTTATTTTTTATTTTTAGCATTTTTCCACCTTTATTAGATAGTGATACTAGAGAGAGACAGGAAAGGCAGGGGAGAGAGGAGGATGACATGCAGCAAAGGGCCCGGGCCAGATTCGAACCCAGGCTGCTGTGGTAAGACTCAGCCTTATGTGGTACGCGCTCTACCAGGTCAGCCACCGGGGCGCCCCGTATTTTCATTTTTAAATCTTATGACGCTGGTGAGGGCGTTTGATAAATGCCTATCGTTGTGTTGTCTGGCGTAGCAGTCACTAAAATCTTTTGATCTGTGATGTATTTTCATTCATCTGATCTTTAATCTGACTTACTGCTGTTTTTTTTCCAATTTCAATTTGAATTGCCATTTGTGCATGAAAGGTGCTATACAAATAAACTTGCCTTGCCTATATTATCATGGGACGTCAGTATGTGGTAAGTTATTCTATGAGTTCTGCCAATCTGACAGCCAACCAAACATCTGGTGACGGTTCTGTTCTTTTCTAATCCAGTCTGTCTGGTTTTGGTTCTGACAGTCTGGACTTGGTAGGTAGTACCTTGTTGGACTCCCATGGGTCTTCTTTGTGGGTCGAAGGGTTTGGCATCAGGGGAGGACGAGCCCGGGGCATCATGGACCGGGGAAGTGCTGAGGGAGTTCCTCCGTTGCTGCTGAGGAGGAGGGCCTCCCGCCGTCATGTTGTAGGGGTCCCAGGGTGAGGAGGGGCGCGACGAGTGGGGGTGAGGGGAGGAGAGGTGAGACTGGGAGAACCCTGAGGGGGGAGGGGCTTGGGGTTTAAGGAAGATGTCATCAGTCAATCCGGAGCTTTGGTGTCCAAGGAGGGGGTGTGGTCTGACCTGGCCCTCCTTTAATGTACATGGCTGGAGAGGAGAGGCACTGCCCCCTGCAGCTGGTTGCTGGGGTGTTATCATCAGACTAGGGCTACCTGTATCCAGGGAAACTCCCCCAGTGAGGAGCTGGTTGCCTAGTAAATGTTGCTGCTGTTGTCTCTGCTGTTGGAGCTGCTCGTTCTTCACCTTTTCAAGTTTCTGAGTGGCTTCAATCTTTGCCTGCTGCTTACTCTTCTGACGCATTTGCTGAAAGACAGAGACAGACAGATAGACGGACAGACAGACAAAGAATAAGTGAGGCAGAGAGAAATAGAAAATGTGGTGAAAGAAAAAACAAAAGAGGACAAAAACAAGGTATATCCTTGGTTTAACTCATTTCTGAATGTAGAGTTAGTTCCACTGCAGGATGATATGGTAGCTAGTAATGCTTGCATCCCCTGTCTGTCTGTCTGTCTGTCTGTCTGTCTGTCTGTCTGTCTGTCAATGACAACGCTAACAGTGACATATGCAGTCCTGCCTTGTTTCTTTGCAGAGGGACGACAGTATAAACCACACATTCAAGAGTGTGAACACCAACAATTCAAAGTAAACATTTGCTTTTACAAACCAACTCCCTTTACAAAACTTTTGTCAAACTGCTGCCAGTCGACAAACTGTTCCATGAAGCGACAGTTTGGTTGCCTTGGTAACTGACAGATGAGTGGTTCTGATGTGGGAAGCAGAGGTGGGCATGGTAATGAGAAGGACCATGTAACCTGTTCTGTCTCTCACCTCATCAACTACACCTGTACTGACGCCTGACACACTGAAGGAAAACCTTCACCAGCAAACCTCACCCAAACCCACGACAGCCATTTACCACAAGCTAAACGCCAGTTAGCTGCGGGCTGCTGGTTAGCCTGGGTCGAACTGTGTATATTAGCTAAAGTGAGGACTGCTAAGAGTTTGGTGTTAAACAGTGTGCCAATGTCAAACACCTTCTACCACTTTGTGGTCATTTCTGGTAAGGATACAAACAGGCTATCCCCTGGGACAGAACAAGTCAGTTCTTAGACAGCTTGTGTCATGGCTAGTTCATTCTGGGCTGAATACTAACAGAGCAGCTTTGAAATACTCTGAAACTTTACGAGAAGAGTCTTGGTTAATGCATTTTACCAGTGATTCGATCAATTTTGTAATACTTACAGAAACTTCTGATGCTGTAAAATATTTTTTTTAAATATAAATGTATTTTTTCCCCAGAAATGATAGCCACAACCAACCTGGATCATTCCATCTGCAATCCTCTTTAATGCTTAGGGCGTTTGGTTGAGTCTACCTGGAGCACAAAATGGGCGGGGCTTAACCTCAGTAGAGCTAACAGCCACTGGCTGTACTGGTGATTGGCAGATGATGAAAATCCTTCATTCTAGATATCCTTTCTGTAGTAGAGTATATAACTGACAAACTAATGGTGCAAAATATTATCCTCCACTGACATAATATTGTTTGTATTACAAATAGAATCACTTTCAAAGTTTCAATACAATTTCTATTTGGAAAATCACTTTTTTTATCCAAAACTTTGACAGTCAGACAGACAGTCATATATACCGTCAATCATATACTGTCATCACTATACAACTGAACATTATTCTATAACTAATATCACAATATGACTTAACTAGAGCATATCACTCTGACTGAGCATTATTCTATAAATATCACAACATATACGTATAATGAAACTAAAATTATGATAAATTGTGTTTCTGGACAGAGCAGCAATCGTCACAGACTTTTAATCTGACTGCAAACTTTTCAAGCCTCCAGAACGGCTTTAATTGAACGTCCACATTTTCCAGACTCCAGACCTGTGTAGGAGCCGGCGCTACAGACTAGAATCTCTCTAGAAAAGCTTGACTGGAGAATCTAGAGTCCAGGTGACTCCGGTCAAGAGAAAACAGAGAAGAAAGGAGAAAAAGGTGTGATGGGTTCACTGCTCCAGACAAGCTCAATCAACAGCAGAGAAGGGGATTCCAGACAGCCTGAATGGATCCAGGTCTGTCAAGAACAGTTTGCCTTGAGATCTTACCAGAGCCTCTTTTCCAGCTCCTGTTACAGGTGCCAGGTAGGGACAATCTTTATCTGTTGGTGAGTCTAGGGCTTTGCTTTTGGGGAGATTTTCCTGCCTCTTCTTACCGGCTCTCCATCTGTCATTTACCTCTCCCTTTTTCAATGACATCACAGTTAGAGATGTTAGTGTTGAAATGACATCATCCATCACATGATTCAATACTCATTTATCCATTCATCTATCTGTCAATCCCCCTACATGCGTCTAATGGTTACCATGGTTACAGTTCAGGGTGGGGAAGTGACATCAGTGTGATCACATGACTCTATACCCAATCTGCAGAGGAGATATCTGATGTCTATCATTTGATTTGGAACTCAAAAATCCTGAACAATCATGTTGATTTATTTGTTCATGATCACAATGATGTCAGTAAACCACCCCCCCACTCACTCACACACACACACACACACACACACACACACACACACACACACACACAGTCAGGTACTACTGATAATTAGAGCAACATAATGAAATAAACAAAAAGACCGGCCAAACCAGTCTGACCAGTCTAACCTGTCAGCCCAGTTCATCTGTCTCACCTGTCTGAATTTCCACTCCTGTTCCTGTTCAGACTCTTTTGGCTTTAGAGGGTCCTTAAAAATCATCTCTGTCTCCATGGAAACAGGCTCATAGGGGGGCTTCTGTGATTGGTGGCGTTTCAAAGGCTCATTGGACATATGGACTTTGTTTATGCGCAGTGCTGCACGGTTGTCTCTTGCTTTTTGCTGTAGTCGGAAGAGTAGAGATGGAGAGAGAATCACACAGAGGGGTTGGTGACACGGTCAAGTGGTAACATGGTGAAGTTAACATTAACATGAAGACCGGATAAATCTGTTCTTTGTTACTGGGTAGCACACGGTGACAGAACCACCATTTCTAAGAAATTAGGCCAGATCAGACCAGACCAGTTAGGACAGGAAGGAGAATAGAATAGAATAGAAACATTAAAGCAGCAGAACAGAACTTACTACGTATGGAGCTCTGTCCTGAGAACTGGCTTTCCTCCACAGTTTAGCAATCTGCTTTACTCTAGTAGACCAGTCTGATACAAAAACAAACACATCATACACACACGTGCACACACACATGCCAGAACAATTCACCAGATGCACATACACCCACATCACATGTCACATGTAAAACACACATACATGCACACAGTCAGAAAAAGTGATTAAACAGCAGACTACATGGCCATCAATCAATAAATGTTCTTTCTTTTCCTGAATGCTGATAAAATAAAGTATGTTTGTGATTAACTGAGTACTGCTCTCCTAAGTTAGGATAGTGTACGTATACACACACACACACACACACACACACACACCTATTCTGAGAGTAGGGTAATTGATGTTACTACACAGGACTGTGTATATTGTGTATATAGTGTTTGTGTACATAGTATATATACCTTGGTACTGCTCTCTGAGAATAGGGTAATTGATGTTACTATACAGGACTGTATATATATTGTGTATATAGTGTTTGTATACATAGTATATATACCTTGGTACTGCTCTCTGAGAGTAGGGTAATTGATGTTACTATACAGGACAGGAGCAACGGTTGCCATTTCTCCTAGTGTCTCCTCCTTTTCCCATTTCAGCATGCTCTTCTGGGCTGTTGACATTCCATCTCCCTCTCCTCCTGATGGATTGGTTGAGGCAGGGGCAGAGACGGGGCCACTGGATCCCCACGGATCAATCAAATCCCCTCCCAACTGGCTCAACTTCCTGTCACAGGGAGGAAGAGAATACATTTCTGGAATTCATCAGCAAAGATTTTAATGGAAGCAAAAAGGCTTGAGTTATTTCAGTACTGAGGGTTCTTCACTGGCTGCCTGTGTCGCAGAAGTGGTTTGAAGAGGTCATAAGTACTTCTATTGACTGGCACCAACTGATTGGTTTGAACTTCTGAAGTCTTATGAGTCAAGTCCTGTCATGTCTGTTTGATAAGAGTGATGAGTTCTATTCTAGTATTGTAAGTGTACTTTAGTCATTTAGTAGCACTGTAGCATTGCGGCAGTACTGTTATAACACTGTAGTATTATGTAGTAGCACCATAATAGCGTAGCAGTACTGTATAATTGGAAATCTATTGTAGTACTGTAATGTTACTATAACATTGTAGTACTGAAGTAGTACTGTAGTGATATTGTAGTACTGTCATAGTATTTTGTTACCTATTGCTGTGTGGTGTAGGTATCCCGGAGACCGGCGCTCCACCACCGCTGGGCATCATGGGAGTTTTAGCATAGTGAGGAGCAGCTCCCATGACACCATTCACCACTGGGAGACAATGAAATGCCTCTCCTCCTGAGAGAGAGAGAGAGAGAGAGAGAGAGAGCGCGACGGAGAAAGAGACCATTTGACCAAACTTGTTAACATTTTCTACTAAAACATCAACAGCACTTTGTCCTTTGCAAAAATAGCTGCATCATCTGCACAGGCAGAGAGTTCAAAAGTTGTGCTGCAGACAACTCACACCTCAATTTTTACAACAGGGGCTCAATGGCCAGAGAGTACAACATTCCTGACAAAGAACATCCCTGTCTAATTCCCCTTTGAAACTTAAAAGGAGCACTCAAACCACCGTTAATTTTAAGTACATTCTCAACATCGCTGTACTATACCAGAAAGCACCTAAAGGACTCTCAGACCATGAGAAACAAGATTCTCTGGTCTGATGAAACCAAGATTGAACTCTTTGGCCTGAATGCCAAACGTCACTGTCTGGGGGAAACCAGGCACCTCTCATCACCTTGCTAATACCATCCCTACAGTGAAGCATGGTGGTGGCAGCCTCATGTTGTGGGGATGTTCTTCAGCGGCAGGAACTGGGAGACTAGTCAGGATCGAGGGAAAGATGAATGGAGCAAAGTACAGAGAGATCCTTGATGCTCCAGAGCGCTCAGGACCTCAGACTGGGGCGAAGGTTTACCGTTCAACATGACAACGATCCTAAGCACACAGCCAAGACAAGGAAGGAGTGGCTTCGGGACAAGTCTGTGAATGTCCTTGAGTGGCCCAGCCAGAGCCCAGACTTGAACCCCATTGAACATCTCTGGAAAGACCTGAAAATAGCTGTGCAGCGACGCTCCCCATCTAACCTTACAGAGCTGGAGAGGATCTGCAGAGAAGAATGGGAGAAATACCCCAAATATAGGTGTGCCAAGCTTGCAGCTTCATACCCAAGAAGACTTGAGGCTGTAATCGCTGCCAAGGGTGCCTCAACCAAGTACTGAGTAAAGGGTGTGAATACTTATGTACATGCAATATTTCAGTTTTTTATTTTTAATAAATTTGCAAAAATTTCTACAAAACCTTTTTCACTTTGTCATTATGGGGTATTGTATGTAGATTGATGAGAGAAAAAAGGAATTTAATCCATTTTGGAATAAGGCTGTAACACAACAAAATGTGGGGAAAGTGAAGGGGTGGGAATACTTTCCGGATGCACTGTACATAGTGGAAAAACACAACAATTGCCATACACAGTAAACAAAAGGATACACATCTTCCCCTATTTTTTCCTTTTTTCAGAAATTTAGAAGAAGCACTTGGTCTTCCACTGTGCACAGCACATCCCCATGTCCCCACATAGAAATAAACCTTCCAAGTTTGAACTAAGTTTGAAAAACATGAACTCAATTTTCAGCCGAGCCGCCACTAGACCCCTGAACATGAGCATGGCATCTGTGGACCCAGTGCCTTTCATTTTGTTCCGTCTGCTAAGCCAAATACTCATTTTCGCCTGACCTATCAAAAAATTAACCAAGGTGACACGTCTGCACTGTGCAGACACAGAGGGAGAGAGAGCAAGAGAGACACACAGACAGACAGACAGAGACACAGAGAGACAGAGAGAGACAGACAGACAGACAGACAGCGATACAGAGAGCGAGAAAAAGAGAGACACAGAGTGAGACAGACAGACAGGCCGACAGACAGACAGACAGACAGAGACAGAGGGAGAGAGACAGAGACAGAGAGACATAGAGAGACAGAGACAGACAGACAGAGAGTGAGAGTGACTGAGACAGAACAAGAAAGCGAGAGAGAGACAGACAGACAGACAGAGACAGAGAGGGAGAGAACAATGTGGGTCATATCTCTTCTCTATGTTGCTGTGTGTCAACAGGATGTGCTTATGTGTATGTATGTGTGTTTGGTACCTGTGCTCTGTGGTAGAGTCTTGGTGCCAGCTGGTGTGTATGTGGGGGGGTTCCGGTCAAGCTGACTGGTGCTGGTAGCACTGGTACAGCTGGTAGTGCTGCTCCCGGGACTCAGGACCGCTGTAAACAAGTCCTCCACATCTTTTCCGCCCAGTTCTATAAGGGGTGAGAAATCACACGCGCGCACACACACACACACATATTACAAAACACCAAGATCCAGGACCAGCAGGTAGTCCTGTCAGATGGCGTGTGCGGGTGTGGAGGTGCTTTACTCTGGCTGTCATGTAGACGTCCAGTTTTGTGATTTGATTGATTGTAGTATTTTTCTTTCTTGCTTCCTTTTTCATTGTGTATGCCTCTCTGACGGCACTTGTTTGTAACATTGTATAACTGGCTGTTTTTGTACTTTTCTTTGCATTTATGAACCTTTGATTTTTGTTTATGGTTAAGTAACAGCATCTGCTATATTAGTATTCTTACTGTATTAGTATTCTTATATTGTATTAGTATTCTGATCTGTGATGGACTGGCGGCCTGTCCAGGGTGTCTCCCCGCCTGCTGCCCAATGACTGCTGGGATAGGCTCCAGCATCCCCGCAACAGAGCAGGTAAGTGGTTTGGATAATGGATGGATGGATAGTATTCTGACTGTATTAGTATTCTGACTGTATTAGTATTCAGAGTGGCATCAGGGGAGAGGGCTTGAAACACATTTGGGCTTTAATTCTCACCTGCACAATCCACATTTAGCTGTTTTGTCTGTTTGTTGTTTGTTTTTGGTGCAAAATAAATAAATAGAAAAGTAAATAAGAATGTTCAGTATGTGGTTGGTGGTACAGCAGTGACAGCTGCTGGTGGTGCAGCTGTGACAGCTGCTGGTGGTACAGCAGTGACAGCTGCTGGTGGTACTGAAAGCTGCTGGTGGTGCAGTACTGAGAGCTGCTCGGTGGTGCAGCAGTGAGAGCTGCTGGTGGTGCAGCTGTGACAGCTGCTGGTGGTACTGAGAGCTGCTGGTGGTGCAGTACTGAGAGCTGCTGGTGGTGCAGCAGTGAGAGCTGCTGGTGGTGCAGTACGGAGAGCTGCTGGTGGTACAGCAGTGAGAGCTGCTGGTGGTGCAGTACTGAGAGCTGCTGGTGGTGCAGCAGTGAGAGCTGCTGGTGGTGCAGTACTGAGAGCTGCTGGTGGTACAGCAGTGAGAGCTGCTGGTGGTGCAGCAGTGAGAGCTGCTGGTGGTACAGCAGTGAGAGCTGCTGGTAGTGCAGCAGTGAGAGCTGCTGGTGGTACAGCAGTGAGAGCTGCTGGTGGTACTGAGAACTGCTGGTGGTACAGCAGTGAGAGCTGGTGGTGGTACTGAGAGCTGCTGGTGGTGCACCAGTGAGAGCTGCTGGTGGTACTGAGAGCTGCTGGTGGTACAGCAGTGAGAGCTGCTGGTGGTACAGCAGTGAGAGCTGCTGGTAGTGCAGCAGTGAGAGCTGCTGGTGGTGCAGCAGTGAGAGCTGCTGGTGGTGCAGCAGTGAGAGCTGCTGGTGGTACAGCAGTGAGAGCTGCTGGTGGTGCAGCAGTGAGAGCTGCTGGTGTTACAGCAGTGAGAGCTGCTGGTGGTACAGCAGTGATAGCTGCTGGTGGTGGTGCAGCAGTGAGAGCTGCTGCTGGTACAGCAGTGAGAGCTGCTGGTGGTACAGCAGTGAGAGCTGCTGGTGGTACAGCAGTGAGAGCTGCTGGTAGTGCAGCAGTGAGAGCTGCTGGTGGTACTGAGAACTGCTGGTGGTACAGCAGTGAGAGCTGCTGGTGGTACAGCAGTGAGAGCTGCTGGTGGTACAGCAGTGATAGCTGCTGGTGGTACTGAGAACTGCTGGTGGTACAGCAGTGAGAACTGCTGCTGGTGGTGCAGCAGTGAGAGCTGCTGCTGGTACAGCAGTGAGAGCTGCTGGTGGTACAGCAGTGAGAGCTGCTGGTGGTACAGCAGTGAGAGCTGCTGGTAGTGCAGAAGTGAGAGCTGCTGGTGGTACTGAGAACTGCTGGTGGTACAGCAGTGAGAGCTGCTGGTGGTGCAGCAGTGAGAACTGCTGGTGGTACAGCAGTGAGAACTGCTGGTGGTACAGCAGTGAGAGCTGCTGGTGGTGCAGCAGTGAGAGCTGCTGGTGGTGCAGCAGTGAGAACTGCTGGTGGTACAGCAGTGAGAGCTGCTGGTGGTACTGAGAACTGCTGGTGGTACAGCAGTTAGAGCTGCTGGTGGTGCAGTACTGAGAGCTGCTGGTGGTACAGCAGTGAGAGCTGGTGGTGGTGCAGTATCGAGAGCTGCTGGTGGTACAGCAGTGAGAGCTGGTGGTGGTGCAGCAGTGAGAGCTGCTGGTTGTACTGAGAGCTGCCATTGGTACAGCAGTGAGAGCTGCTGGTGGTGCAGTACTGAGAGCTGCTGGTGTTGCAGCAATGAGAGCTGCTGGTGGTACTGAGAGTTGCTGGTGGTGCAGCAGTGAGAGCTGCTGGTGGTACTGAGAGTTGCTGGTGGTGCAGCAGTGAGAGCTGCTGGTGGTACTGAGAGCTGCTGGTGGTACAGCAGTGAGAGCTGCTGGTGGTGCAGTCCTGAGAGCTGCTGATGGTGCAGCAGTGAGAGCTGCTGGTGGTGCAGTACTGAGAGCTGCTGATAGTGCAGCAGTGAGAGCTGCTGGTGTCACAGCAGTGAGAGCTGCTGGTGGTGCAGCAGTGAGAGCTGTTGGTGGTACTGAGAGCTGCTGATGGTGCAGCAGTGAGAGCTGCTGGTGGTGCAGTACTGAGAGCTGCTGATGGTACAGCAGTGAGAGCTGGTGGTGGTGCAGCAGTGAGAGCTGCTGGTTGTACTGAGAGCTGCCATTGGTACAGCAGTGAGAGCTGCTGGTGGTGCAGTATCGAGAGCTGGTGGTGGTACAGCAGTGAGAGCTGGTGGTGGTGCAGCAGTGAGAGCTGCTGGTTGTACTGAGAGCTGCCATTGGTACAGCAGTGAGAGCTGCTGGTGGTACTGAGAGCTGCTGATGGTACAGCAGTGAGAGCTGCTGGTGGTGCAGTACTGAGAGCTGCTGGTGTTGCAGCAATGAGAGCTGCTGGTGGTACTGAGAGTTGCTGTTGGTGCAGCAGTGAGAGCTGCTGGTGGTACTGAGAGCTGCTGGTGGTACAGCAGTGAGAGCTGCTGGTGGTGCAGTCCTGAGAGCTGCTGATGGTGCAGCAGTGAGAGCTGCTGGTGGTGCAGTACTGAGAGCTGCTGATGGTGCAGCAGTGAGAGCTGCTGGTGTCACAGCAGTGAGAGCTGCTGGTGGTGCAGCAGTGAGAGCTGCTGGTGGTACTGAGAGCTGCTGATGGTGCAGCAGTGAGAGCTGCTGGTGTCACAGCAGTGAGAGCTGCTGGTGGTGCAGCAGTGAGAGCTGCTGGTGGTGCAGTACTGAGAGCTGCTGGTGGTACAGCAGTGAGAGCTGCTGGTGGTGCAGTATCGAGAGCTGCTGGTGGTACAGCAGTGAGAGCTGGTGGTGGTGCAGTATCGAGAGCTGCTGGTGGTACAGCAGTGAGAGCTGGTGGTGGTGCAGTATCGAGAGCTGCTGGTGGTACAGCAGTGAGAGCTGGTGGTGGTGCAGCAGTGAGAGCTGCTGGTTGTACTGAGAGCTGCCATTGGTACAGCAGTGAGAGCTGCTGGTGGTACTGAGAGCTGCTGATGGTACAGCACTGAGAACTGCTGGTGGTGCAGTATCGAGAGCTGCTGATGGTGCAGCAGTGAGAGCTGCTGGTGTCACAGCAGTGAGAGCTGCTGGTGGTGCAGCAGTGAGAGCTGCTGGTGGTGCAGTCCTGAGAGCTGCTGATGGTGCAGCAGTGAGAGCTGCTGGTGGTGCAGTACTGAGAGCTGCTGATGGTGCAGCAGTGAGAGCTGCTGGTGTCACAGCAGTGAGAGCTGCTGGTGGTGCAGCAGTGAGAGCTGCTGGTGGTACTGAGAGCTGCTGATGGTGCAGCAGTGAGAGCTGCTGGTGTCACAGCAGTGAGAGCTGCTGGTGGTGCAGCAGTGAGAGCTGCTGGTGGTGCAGTCCTGAGAGCTGCTGATGGTGCAGCAGTGAGAGCTGCTGGTGGTGCAGTACTGAGAGCTGCTGATGGTGCAGCAGTGAGAGCTGCTGGTGTCACAGCAGTGAGAGCTGCTGGTGGTGCAGCAGTGAGAGCTGCTGGTGGTACTGAGAGCTGCTGATGGTGCAGCAGTGAGAGCTGCTGGTGTCACAGCAGTGAGAGCTGCTGATGGTGCAGCAGTGAGAGCTGCTGGTGGTACAGCAGTGAGAGCTGCTGATGGTGCAGCAGTGAGAGCTGCTGGTGGTGCAGTACTGAGAGATGCTGGTGGTACAGCAGTGAGAGCTGCTGGTGCATTATGTGAGGTGACAACATCCAAAAAGTGTGTGTTTCTATGTTAGTGTACCTGGGATCTTGTAGAGTTTACCAAGAATGGCACCTAAAGAGAAGAGAACAGGGAATCAGTCAAGTCAAGTTTATTTATACAGCACATTTAAAACAACCACAGTTGAAACAAAGTGCTGCACAAGCTTAAAATACAATATAAAATAAGTAACACATATGAATATAAAAATACATGTAAAAGTAAAATAAAGGAATTAAAATGTAAACAATAAAACACAAGAGTAAAAGTATATTTCCACAATAAAATCACGGTGTCAAGCTCAACTTGAATTGAATGCCAGCAAGAAGAGGTAGGTAGGTCTTTAACCAAGATTTAAAAGTCTCTAGGGTCTGAGCAGATCTTATGTGTGTTGGTAAGTTGTTCCAGAGATCAGGGGCAGCAACTGCAAAGGCTCTGTCACCCCTATTCTTAAGCCTGGATCTGGGAACATGTAAGAGCATCTGGTTTGCTGACCTGAGTGCTCTGACTGCTGTATGATAATATATTAGCTAGGATAAATAAGATGGTGCCAGCCCATTTAACGACTTGAAAACAAGTAATAAAATCTTAAACTGGATCCTAAAACAGACAGGAAGCCAATGAAGGGAGGCAGTACAGGTGTTACATGATCACGTAACGCCTGGTGATCACGTGTGTGTGTGTGTGTGTGTGTGTGTGTGTGTGTGTGTGTGTGTGTGTGTTTTCAAGATGAAAACACACACACACACACACACAGACACACACACACTCCTCTGGATCTGACTGATTGTGTTCTCAAATACATTATCCCATTCTTCACAAGTAGAAGTCATGATACATTTCTTTAGGTTAAAGGTCATTAGGCTCAAGGTCATCAGTTAAACTCACCATCAGTCACCATCTTGTCCAGCTCAGGGCTCAGGATAGCGTCCAGTGGCTCTTCCTGTGCCACCCTATGGCCATACCCACCACTTCCTCTTGGTTCAGAGCTCAATGACGGGTCTTCTGCCATGGAGCCCAGATCCAGGCCAGCTTTACACACCCACACACACACACACGAGACAGAGAGAGAGAGAGAGAGAGAGAGAGAGAGAGAGAGAGAGAGAGAGAGAGAGAGAGAGAGAGAGGGAGGGAGAGGGAGAGGGAGAGAGAGAGAGAGAGAGAGAGAGAGGGAGGGAGAGGGGGAGGGAGAGGGAGAGGGAGAGAGAGGGGGGAGAGGGAGACAAAGAGAGCGAGAGACAGAGAGAGGGAGAGAGAGAGGGAGAATAAACACATAGGAGAGAAAACAGGAAGGAGATCAGGAGGAGTAGAAGAGAAAAAGGAGACGAGAGGAAACAAGAAGAGAGGAGGAGGAGGAGGAGGAGGAGAGAGGGAGAGAGTTAGGGTCTGCTGTGTTATGTTATGTTGTAGATGATGCTCTGCTTTAGACCAGTCTGTCTCCCAGCATACTTTCTCCATTTTAACAACTCCTCTGCTACAAGCTGCACATACAGACAGACAGACAGACAGACAGACAGACAGACAGACAGACGAGTCGATGGACAACCAACACTTTCAACACCAGTAAACCTCGAGAGGAAACCAGCTCTGAAACAGACGAGCGTTAAATCCTCCAACACACAAAAAACAAAAACAGCAGGACATGAGACTCCTCCTAAACACTAGCTGTCTAGAAAAGCAAAAGAAGAAGAAGCAGCGGTGGTTATTTCAAAGAAGAAGCAGAAGTGATCTGGAAGAAGGGGAAAAAGAAGAAGAGGTCGTTACTGAGAAGAAGAGGCAGCAGTGTGAGGATGAAGCAGCAGAACTGATGTACAGAAGAATAAAAAGCAAACCAAAGCGATCAGTTTCTACTGGCAGCAATGTTGGCTCCACAGCCCAGCAGCCTGGTTGTTGCTTAGTAACCAGAGTTTGTATACCAGCTGATGTTCATACTGCTGATGTTACCACGACAATGTTCTGGCGGACGCAGCTCAATCTGGACCGACTGTGAGTGCATCTGGCTCTGCTCTCCTGAGATCTGAACAGCACTGGGATTTACTTCATTTTCCATCATGATGGAAGAGCGCCCTCCTTACTCCCTGCTGTCAGCGAAGAGCGCCCTCCTTACTCCCTGCTGTCAGCAAAGAGAACCTCCTTACTCCCTGCTGTCAGCGAAGAGCCCCCTCCTTACTCCCTGCTGTCAGCGAAGAGCGCCCTCCTTACTCCCTGCTGTCAGCGAAGAGAACCTCCTTACTCCCTGCTGTCAGCGAAGAGCACCCTCCTTACTCCCTGCTGTCAGCGAAGAGCGCCCTCCTTACTCCCTGCTGTCAGCAAAGAGAACCTCCTTACTCCCTGCTGTCAGCGAAGAGCACCCTCCTTACTCCCTGCTGTCAGCGAAGAGAACCTCCTTACTCCCTGCTGTCAGCGAAGAGAACCTCCTTACTCCCTGCTGTCAGCGAAGAGCACCCTCCTTACTCCCTGCTGTCAGCGAAGAGCGCCCTCCTTACTCCCTGCTGTCAGCGAAGAGAACCTCCTTACTCCCTGCTGTCAGCGAAGAGCACCCTCCTTACTCCCTGCTGTCAGCGAAGAGAACCTCCTTACTCCCTGCTGTCAGCGAAGAGCACCTCCTTACTCCCTGCTGTCAGCGAAGAGAACCTCCTTACTCCCTGCTGTCAGCGAAGAGCGCCCTCCTTACTCCCTGCTGTCAGCGAAGAGAACCTCCTTACTCCCTGCTGTCAGCGAAGAGAACCTCTTTACTCCCTGCTGTCAGCGAAGAGAACCTCTTTACTCCCTGCTGTCAGCGAAGAGCACCTCCTTACTCCCTGCTGTCAGCGAAGAGCGCCCTCCTTACTCCCTGCTGTCAGCGAAGAGCGCCCTCCTTACTCCCTGCTGTCAGCGAAGAGCACCCTCCTTACTCCCTGCTGTCAGCGAAGAGAACCTCCTTACTCCCTGCTGTCAGCGAAGAGCGCCCTCCTTACTCCCTGCTGTCAGCGAAGAGAACCTCCTTACTCCCTGCTGTCAGCGAAGAGCGCCCTCCTTACTCCCTGCTGTCAGCGAAGAGAACCTCCTTACTCCCTGCTGTCAGCGAAGAGAACCTCCTTACTCCCTGCTGTCAGCGAAGAGCACCCTCCTTACTCCCTGCTGTCAGCGAAGAGAACCTCCTTACTCCCTGCTGTCAGCGAAGAGAACCTCCTTACTCCCTGCAGTCAGCGACGGCTCAGTGTTGCTCAAATGAGAGCGGGGCTGTTTTACTGTCAGGACTCTGCTGCAAGTGGACCCCCGACTAAACCAAGCTGACGAACATGTTGAGAAGGGAGCATCCTTCATCGCGTAGACAGACCCAGAGCAGACAACTATCATCTGCAAGCTGTGTCACATGACCTTCATCACAAGTCTTGTGTCTACGTAGCTCACCAGTTACAACATTTATTCTTTGTTAAAAGGGAAACTAGCACAACTGAAACTGACATCTGAAGTGAGTACAAAAAGATAACACGTGGGGGCGTCCAGGTAGTGTGGTGGTCTACTCCATTGCCTACCAACATGGGGATCACCAGTTCGATCCCCGTGTTACCTCTGGCTTGGTTGGGCATCCCTAGAGAAACAAGTGGCCATGTCTGCAGGTGAGAAGCCAGATGTGGGTATGTGTCCTGGTCACTCCACTAGCGCCTCCTCTGGTCGGTCGGGGTGCCTGTTCGCAAGGGAGGGGGTACTGGGGGGAATAGCGGGATCCTCCCAGGTGCTACGTACCCCTGGTGAAACTCTTCACTGTCAGGTGAACAGAAACGGCTGGTGACTCCACATGTATGGCAGGAGACTTGTGGTAGTCTGCAGCCCTCCTGGATCAGCAGACGGGGTGGAGCAGCAACAGCTCGCAAGAGTGGGGTAATTGGCCAAGTACAATTGGGGAGAAAAGGGGGGGGGGATTCTTAGAGAAATAATAAAAAAAAAGATAACATGTTACATGCTTTGGTATCTTCACTGTAAAGCAGCAGATAATTCACTCCCACCAGGATTACCCTGGGATACTTCTCAGTACTACAGGGGACTCAGCATGTTGGTGAACATTCCTACCAGGATTACCCTGGGATACTTCTCAGTACTACAGGGGACTCAGTATGTTGGTGAACATTCCTACCAGGATTACCCTGGGATACTTCTCAGTACTACAGGGGACTCAGCATGTTGGTGAACATTCCTACCAGGATTACCCTGGGATACTTCTCAGTACTACAGGGGACTCAGCATGTTGGTGAACATTCCCACCAGGATTACCCTGGGATACTTCTCAGTACTACAGGGGACTCAGTATGTTGGTGAACATTCCCACCAGGATTACCCTGGGATACTTCTCAGTACTACAGGGGACTCAGCATGTTGGTGAACACTCCCACCAGGATTACCCTGGGATACTTCTCAGTACTACAGGGGACTCAGCATGTTGGTGAACACTCCCACCAGGATTACCCTGGGATACTTCTCAGTACTACAGGGGACTCAGCATGTTGGTGAACACTCCCACCAGGATTACCCTGGGATACTTCTCAGTACTACAGGGGACTCAGCATGTTGGTGAACATTCCCACCAGGATTACCCTGGGATACTTCTCAGTACTACAGGGGACTCAGCATGTTGGTGAACATTCCCACCAGGATTACCCTGGGATACTTCTCAGTACTACAGGGGACTCAGCATGTTGGTGAACATTCCCACCAGGATTACCCTGGGATACTTCTCAGTACTACAGGGGACTCAGTATGTTGGTGAACATTCCTACCAGGATTACCCTGGGATACTTCTCAGTACTACAGGGGACTCAGTATGTTGGTGAACACTCCCACCAGGATTACCCTGGGATACTTCTCAGTACTACAGGGGACTCAGCATGTTGGTGAACATTCCCACCAGGATTACCCTGGGATACTTCTCAGTACTACAGGGGACTCAGTATGTTGGTGAACACTCCCACCAGGATTACCCTGGGATACTTCTCAGTACTACAGGGGACTCAGCATGTTGGTGAACACTCCCACCAGGATTACCCTGGGATACTTCTCAGTACTACAGGGGACTCAGCATGTTGGTGAACACTCCCACCAGGATTACCCTGGGATACTTCTCAGTACTACAGGGGACTCAGCATGTTGGTGAACATTCCCACCAGGATTACTCTGGGATACTTCTCAGTACTACAGGGGACTCAGCATGTTGGTGAACATTCCCACCAGGATTACCCTGGGATACTTCTCAGTACTACAGGGGACTCAGTATGTTGGTGAACACTCCCACCAGGATTACCCTGGGATACTTCTCAGTACTACAGGGGACTCAGTATGTTGGTGAACACTCCCACCAGGATTACCCTGGGATACTTCTCAGTACTACAGGGGACTCAGTATGTTGGTGAACACTCCCACCAGGATTACCCTGGGATACTTCTCAGTACTACAGGGGACTCAGCATGTTGGTGAACACTCCCACCAGGATTACCCTGGGATACTTCTCAGTACTACAGGGGACTCAGCATGTTGGTGAACATTCCCACCAGGATTACCCTGGGATACTTCTCAGTACTACAGGGGACTCAGCATGTTGGTGAACATTCCCACCAGGATTACCCTGGGATACTTCTCAGTACTACAGGGGACTCAGCATGTTGGTGAACACTCCCACCAGGATTACCCTGGGATACTTCTCAGTACTACAGGGGACTCAGCATGTTGGTGAACATTCCCACCAGGATTACCCTGGGATACTTCTCAGTACTACAGGGGACTCAGCATGTTGGTGAACATTCCCACCAGGATTACCCTGGGATACTTCTCAGTACTACAGGGGACTCAGTATGTTGGTGAACATTCCCACCAGGATTACCCTGGGATACTTCTCAGTACTACAGGGGACTCAGCATGTTGGTGAACACTCCCACCAGGATTACCCTGGGATACTTCTCAGTACTACAGGGGACTCAGTATGTTGGTGAACATTCCCATCAGGATTACCCTGGGATACTTCTCAGTACTACAGGGGACTCAGTATGTTGGTGAACATTCCTACCAGGATTACCCTGGGATACTTCTCAGTACTACAGGGGACTCAGTATGTTGGTGAACATTCCCATCAGGATTACCCTGGGATACTTCTCAGTACTACAGGGGACTCAGCATGTTGGTGAACACTCCCACCAGGATTACCCTGGGATACTTCTCAGTACTACAGGGGACTCAGTATGTTGGTGAACATTCCCACCAGGATTACCCTGGCATACTTCTCAGTACTACAGGGGACTCAGCATGTTGGTGAACACTCCCATCAGGATTACCCTGGGATACTTCTCAGTACTACAGGGGACTCAGTATGTTGGTGAACATTCCCACCAGGATTACCCTGGGATACTTCTCAGTACTACAGGGGACTCAGTATGTTGGTGAACACTCCAACCAGGATTACCCTTGGATACTTCTCAGTACTACAGGGGACTCAGTATGTTGGTGAACACTCCCACCAGGATTACCCTAGGATACTTCTCAGTACTACAGGGGACTCAGCATGTTGGTGAACACTCCCACCAGGATTACCCTGGGATACTTCTCAGTACTACAGGGGACTCAGTATGTTGGTGAACACTCCAACCAGGATTACCCTGGGATACTTCTCAGTACTACAGGGGACTCAGTATGTTGGTGAACATTCCCACCAGGATTACCCTGGGATACTTCTCAGTACTACAGGGGACTCAGCGAAGCTGATACCTGATGCTCTTCCATCTAATTCTCATGAGAATGCGCAACAACACCCTCAACGCAGTGAATTAGCCATGAAACATGGACTTTGTTCATGTATGGCACAACCAGTGACACAGAACCTGTGAGGCCTCCAGGCCACACTTGGAATGGCGATCCAGATGCTAAAGAGGCCATATCATGCCTTTTGTGTTTCCCTTTCCTTTAGTGTGTTCTGTAGCTGGGAGGTAAAACGTCTGCAGAGCTACAAAGCCCACAGTCCAAGCCAAAGTCCACGCCAAAGGGAGTTATTCTCTCAGACAGAAAATACTGTTGAAACGCCTCGTTTGTAGTCCAGCCTTTTCTTCCACTACTCATCTACGTCACCACGAGACACATTCATAATCCCTGCCCAGCAGCTGGGTCGGCCCGCCTTCAAACACACTTAGCTACAGCAGAGGCAGCAGGACTCAAACCAAACTAGGTAGAGCGGAGTGTTGTTCATTTATTTTATCTGATCTACCGTGTGGCGGTATGGGGTAACACTTACAACACCAACCAACAATCATTATGTACACTACAACCATTATGTACACTGCAGAACAGAGCCACCAGGACAGTTAATAATGTAGGATATGGTGAACACACCAACAAGCTGTTGTTAAAGTCAAGTGCCTGGAAGTTCTGGGCTTTAGTAGAATTTTTTTTTATGATTAATAGTTTTTTATTTTTTTCACAATAACAAAACACATATATATATACACAAGTATTTCAATTACAAATAACATGGACATTAAATCAGAATGCGATAGAAACGAAACAAACACAACCAGACCAAAAATAAATAAAAGATAGGAGAGACATCCTGAAATAAGGAAAGAGAAAAAACAACGACAAACAAAACAAACAAACAAACAAAAGAAGAAAACACATGACTGTGATGCGTGGAGTGCTTAAAAGTTGACAGCGTTGCTTGTCAACAGGTATTCTAACCAAATGTATCTCAGTTGTTTGCATTTCATGTGATATGTTACTGTTATTTTTATGAGCTGGAAACGCCATTATTCGCTCAATACATAAGAATGGTACTGCCCCCATTTCAAGTGATATTCCTCCACCTTATCAAGCCGCCTATGTAATAACTGTTCTAGGGCAGCCAGCCGACCAAGAGAAGTGTGCCACAAAGATGGCGCTGGTGTAGAGGAGGCTTTCCATTCTTGGACCACGAGTTTCCGTCCTAACATAAGGGCAGTCTGGATCCAGTCAGCAAGCGGTGGAGTCAAATCACTTAATGCAGAGGGTCACCCAAAATAAACAGACTGGAAGAGAAAGGGATGTCTAAGCCGGTAATTTTTTTTAAATCGATGTGTATAACAGACCGGAATTCCTGTATTTTTGGGCAACTCCAAAGCATGTGTACTAAAGTACCATCTTTGTCAAGACACCTCCAGCACTCTGAGCTGTCCATCAAACCCACTCTACGCAGCCTAGATGGCGTCCAGTACACTCTGTTTATAATTTTGAATTGGATCAGCCTTGTTCACAGTTCCCTTGACATTTCTTTCCCATTCCTAAGTATTCTTCCCCATTGTGCCTCTGAAAATGAAACCTTTAAATCAGTTTCCCGTGTCAAATTTAGGGTCAGTATATTGGAATCTGAGGCTGTAAGGATCATAGAGTAGTAGACAGAAGCCTCATGACCACGTCCAAAGATCTTAAGGACCCTTTCTAGAGTGTCACCACTAGATGGGGCTATTGACCGCGAGCTGAAAATTTGCACCAGCAAGTGTCTTAACTGCAAATACTTCCAAAATTGAGTGTGTGGTAAGTCGAATTCCTGCCTAAGTGCCTCAAAGGATTTTAATGTTTCTCCCTGATAGGCTTTAGTAGAATTTAACACAGCACAAATAATGTTCAAAGCAAGAAACAATCTACTACCCAGTACTATACACAAATACTCTCAGATAGAGAAGGGCAATATCGTTTGAAAGGGAAATTAAACCTCAGGAAATGATGTGTTGGTACAACTTTGACGAGCAGGAGCATTGCAATCTGTGGGGTAAAACCATGGAACAGTGTGAGCATGGAACTCAAACACAGTACAAACACTACACAGTTCAAGAAGAAGTACAAAGGTCTGATTATCAAGAGATATTGTGGTGTATGTTTTTGTAAGGTGTATAATGTTGTATTGTTTTGTATTTTAGTGGTATTGTATTGTGTTGTGGTGTACCACATCTGTTGTTTATTCTTGCTACATGTTTATTCTTGCTACATGACAATAGCATGTGTTTATTCTTGCTACATGTTTATTCTTGCTACATGACATTAGCATGTGTTTATTCTTGCTAAATGACATTAGCATGTGTTTATTCTTGCTACATGTTTATTCTTGCTACATGACAATAGCATGTGTTTATTCTTGGTACATGACATTAGCATGTGTTTATTCTTGCTAAATGACATTAGCATGTGTTTATTCTTGCTACATGTTTAATCTTGCTACATGACAATAGCATGTGTTTATTCTTGGTACATGACATTAGCATGTGTTTATTCTTGCTAAATGACATTAGCATGTGTTTATTCTTGCTACATGTTTATTCTTGCTACATGACAATAGCATGTGTTTATTCTTGCTACATGACATTGGCATGTGTTTATTCTTGCTAAATGACATTAGCATGTGTTTATTCTTGCTACATGACAATAGCATGTGTTTATTCTTGGTACATGACATTAGCATGTGTTTATTCTTGCTAAATGACATTAGCATGTGTTTATTCTTGCTACATGTTTATTCTTGCTACATGACAATAGCATGTGTTTATTCTTGGTACATGACATTAGCACATGTTTTTCATTTTCTTATTTCTCTTGTGTGTTTTGATGTGGGTTTCCCCCCCCCCCCCCAATTGCACTTGGCCAATTACCCCACTCTTCCAAGCTGTCCCGGTCGCTGCTCCACCCCCTCTGCCAATCCGGGGAGGGCTGCAGACTACCACGTCTCCTTTGACACATGTGGAGTCACTAGCCGCTTCTTTGCACCTGACAGTGAGGAGTTACAGCGGAACAGTGGGTGTTGTGAAGTCGGCCAAACTAGAGGACGGCTTTCAATTAGTTTGTTGCTCTCTAGCAAGTGAGGCCTGCCTTCTCCGCACCTGTTCATGGTGCTTAAACAAACACACGGTTCTGGCCCCAGAGCAAGGTGGTTCTGGCCTCAGAGCCAGGTGGAATCCATGTTGAATGGAGGTAGTGGGGGGGAGTTCAAGAAGACACAGCTAGCGGGATCCACTTCGACATGAAACTTAACTTGCACAGCGGGAGTCTTTCAGAGCTGCTCCATTTATATGACGAGAAACTACAAACTGAGACCACAACACATGTGCTTGGTTCACAATCAAGCAAAAGCGTACAGAAATGTAATTGAGACCTGCAGTGAGAACACAGTCATCATACATGTTGATTTTTCAGAATCCTGGAAGTGCAAATATGCCTCTAAAGTTCAAGCCTGCCACTTTGGCCAGAATTTGCCACAGCTGAATCTTCATACTGGAATGTATTATACCAAGGGTGAAAAAGCAGCATTCTGCAGTGTCAGAGTCTAATACCCCTTTCACATTGGCCAAAAAAACCCGCTAATGTCCGCCTTTGGTCAATATAAAAAGGCAGATGTTAGCGGGGGGGTTTTTGGCCAGTGTGAAGGGGGTGTATGAGACAAGATGTTGCAGCAATCTGGACATACATGGATCCACTCCTAAAAGATAGTCAGACAAAATGTCCATCGGTTACCACTGTGCACTTTTGGTCAGATGGTCCCAGTAAGCAGTATAAGAACTTTTTCCTCCTTTCTGAGGTACCACCCACACTGGGCTTCAACAGAACCACATGGAATTATTTCCCAACATCCCACGGCAAAGGTGCCTTAGAAGGCATTGGGGGAACAGTAAAAAGAACCACAGAGAACTGGTTCTGCCAGGAAATGATGTGACACATGGAACTCTTTTCTACAGCAGTTGTTTGTCAACACCGTCAGATGAAGGTTTTTGTCCTTTTTCGAAGAAATATGTTACTCTGTGTTTATATATTAAAACACCAGCTGAACTACATGCAGTGATGTCTTCTTTGCCCAAGAACATTGACTATATATGCTTAATATTACAAATGAATATAAAAAATTAAGGAATTTCGAAATTGGATGTTTCAAAATAGTGTGAAATCAGAACAAAACTGTATGCATTTTATTACTTTGTTACAGAACACCATTATTAGATACTTGAGGACTTTACACTTGTGTTGAACTGCTCAAATTCAAATATCATGCTTTCTGGTGTGTCTGACGGAGTTGACACAACGCAACTTATGAAGTGAATAAATGTAAATTTCAAAAAACCTGTTCTCTTACATGGTTTGTTAGCTTAGACCTTTGCCTATAAATATATCCATTTCAAATTAATGTAGTATTTAAAAAAAAGAGACCTAAAACATGTTTTGTCCCTTATCTCAAGAATCAGTGAGCTACATAATCTCTGTTATTTCCCGACAGCAGACGCTTTCCACTTTAGTCGACATTTTAGCGCATTTATTTATTCATTTCCTACATGTACTCTGATTGACAGGAGCATATATAGAACTTGTATATACGGCTTGTGACTGAAAGACTAAATCCACTGTTATGTAACACAATAAGCAGGTAATGAGCGTAGTAATGTTTACCAGAGACGTCCTGCTGTAACCTTGTTGCTGCGGATGTTCGTGCCGTCCACGCTCATATTCCAGACCATATTCAGGCTCGAACATGTACAGATGGATTTGAGAAGTTGCCATTTCCAATCAAGAACAAGAAATGATGTTACTTAGTAGGTTTGTAGTTTGCTTATTGAACCTCCTACACCAGTGTTCTATCAAACTCTGTTTCCCCGTTGAGATGTGTTTCCTCCTAGCCAGATGAAGGCATTCCCATGGAAACAGGAACAGGTGAGCTATGGGTTATGATTAGGTTAAGGTAGGTGTTAGGTTCAGCTTAGTTAAGTTAAGCTTAAATTGAGGTTATGGTTAATCAAGCGTCCTGGTGTTGTATCAAACTCTGGCTAGTGGGAAACGGATCTCGACAGGGAAACCGAGTTTGATACAACACCGGCAAGAGGATGAGGGGGTGCTCACAAGCACTGGGTGCTGCCCCCTCGGCAAGCTTCCGGTAGTTGGCCGATCAGAAGAAGGTGGGCTTTTAGGGAGGGACGCCTTAAAGAGAAAATAGCTAAACAGCCCATTTCAGACAGAGAATAAACTGAGGGTCTGCAAAACTGTGAATCATGCAAAGCTACTCTAGTGGGGCCCCAGAATAAAAATATAGAGCGGGAATGAGCATGACAGGGCCACTTTAAGAAATGTACCACTGCTGCATAGTGTACGGATGTTTACATGCTCCCCTCCTGTGCTTGATTCGCTGTCAACCTGTCAATCCAGGGTCTGTGGTGAAAACACAGAGTTGCTACCACTTCAGGATGTGGTGACATCACTGGTTTATAAAATCTATTTACTCAGTACAAACACCTGTAAAATGTGTCTTATTGATTTCTTGTTTATTTAATGTTTATTTGTTATTAACTGTTTATTAGTGAAAAACCATGACATGTACTGTTATTGCACAAAAATGAAAAAAAAAAAATCATGACAGAAATATTTTGGCCATATTGCCCAGTACTGCGCTGGCCTCACCAGTGGAGAGAGAGGATGAGAGGGAAGTAGTGAGGAGGTGTGACAAGAGGAAGAAGAGGTCTTGTGGAGGGAGGTGTCTTACCGAAGGGTGAGGGGTAATTCTCCAAATGGAACTGACAAATGTCAACTCCTACAAAACATGAGAACACAACGGTTTCAGAGACCGAACAACCTGCAGCGCAGCACAGGGTGGACAGACACATCTCGTTTCCTGTCAGTTGTTCGGTATGGAGACGTAAACAAAGACACACAACCAGAAAACAATGCAGTAACACAACTGATCATATGATCTACACCAACTGCAGATGGTCACACACTGGAATGGAGTTTCTGTACAAACACTCTTAATGTCCAGACACACTGATCAGACACCAGAGAACCAGTCAAACACACGTGCTTTTACAGCTCCATGTCAGGAGTCAGAGCAGGTCAGAGGTCACGTCTGTCTGACAACTGAAACCCTAATCCACCCGTTGGACCGACATGAGTCTGAACAAATGTTTAGCAGCCAGGCATCATGGGAGGCATGACTTTAAAGCACAAGAAACGATGAAGGCATGAAGACAGAAGCAGAGTGGATGGCAACGTAGGTTTGTTTGACCTTCCTGAAGAACAGACACACAGACCCAACTGCTGCTCACTGGTCAGTGGTTCTTACTGGTGAGGAAGCACTGCTTTCCACTGAATGAGTGAGCGTTATGGTGAGTTAGTCATATTTTGCGTGTTTTGTGTATGTGTGTTTGTGTGTGTGAGTGTGTGTACCTGTGTGTTCTGTGGCCAGTATGTGAGGGTCAGTGTTGAGAACATCAGATAGATCCACAAGAGTCTCCTCCACCATGGCTGGATGGTAGCACGCACAACAACATACACACACACACACACACACACACACACACGCGTGCACACACACATACACACACAAAGAAACAATCACATACCACAGCGCACACAGAGATGATGACTGATGACTATGAGGCCAAACTGGATGTAAGAATAAAGACACGTGTTTGAAGCTCACTGATTGGGAATTAGTGTTGAAGAAAGACAAGAGAGATAGAAAAAGAGAAAAGGAACAAATTAAAAGGCACCACTTACGCAGCGCTTTCTGCTTCCTGTTTGCCGTGCCGCTGACCAATGTGGTAGAAGGAAAGGGTTCCCGTAGGCTGAGGGGGGTACTTTTATTCTTACTTCCTGTCCCTGATTGGCTGTGGCAGACAGGTACAGCCTCTAGCCCCGCCTTCCTATCCAGCTGACGGCTCCTGTCGAGTAAGTCCCGCCCAAAAAACGCTTCCTGGAAGGAACGAAGACACAACCGATGAAAAACCCTGAACCTGACACACAGACAGGAAAGTACGTGTGTGTGTGTGTGTGTGTGTGTGTGTGTGTGTGTGTTATTGTGTACATTTCTTACCTGTAGGTAGGAGGGAAAGGCCTCCTCTAGTTTAGTCTTCTTCTTACGGTATCTCTTCCTGACCTTCTCCACCTGTTCAACAGGAGGCGCTGTCTCAACCCAGCGTGACACACACACACACACACACACACACACACACACACACACACACAGAATTAATCTTTACTTACAACACAGAAGGACAGAGCCAGGTAGACAGACAAACAGTGTTGTTTACCTCTGCCTGGTCCCACCTTCCCTCCGCGCTGACGCACCATGAACCCACCAATACCTGAGACAGAGAGACAGAGAGAGACAGAGAGAGACAGAGAGAGACAGAGAGAGACAGAGAGAGACAGAGACAGAGACAGAGAGAGACAGAGAGAGACAGAGAGAGACAGAGAGAGACAGAGACAGAGAGAGAGAGACACAGAGACAGAGAGAGAGAGACACAGAGACAGAGAGAGAGACACACAGAGACAGAGACAGGCAGAGAGACAGACAGAGAGACAGAGATAGAGACACAGAGACACAGAGACAGAGAGAGGAGAGGGACAGAGAGAGAAAGAGAGACAAGAGAGAGAGCGAGACAGAGAGACAGAGATTGGATTTATACCAAAA
>NC_079229.1:38420998-38513498 GCF_029633865.1 Lampris incognitus | reverse complement strand
AGATCTCAATGTCTGTATACGAGTGCTGTATATGGTATTGTTACTAAATTTTAAGGGGTAATTTTATTTTTATTATTTCTTTCTCTGCCCTGTATTTCTCTTAGAAAAACGTTAATAAAATTCTTCTTTGAAATAGTGGGGGACTCCATAATCTGGAACATCCGTTTCTTTAACGCAGCGACACACTGTTTCCCCGGAGCCACGGTCCCCATCATCCTGGCGAAGTTCCCAGGGCTGCTTGGCTCGCTCCCATCCTCTACCAAACAAGTGATAGTGCATGTGGGGAGTAACGACGCAGCTTGTCAGCAGTCTGAACTCACCAAAAAGGATTTTAACAACCTTTTTAACCTTTTAAGCTCTTCTGGAAAATCTGTCTTTATTTCTGGTCCTATTCCCACAGTGGCCCGTGGAGTAGGGCACTTCAGCAGAATCCTCAGCCCCACAATTGGCTCCAGCCCCCTGCAGAGCTCATAATTTGGGCTTCGTTGACAATTTTGATTTATTCTGGGAATGCTTTTCCTTTTTTAGAAGAGACATTATCCACCCCAACAATCTGAGCAGTCCTGTATTCATGAATGACTATTTACACGCCACACAGTCCCCCCAGTTAGTCCCTCTTTGTTACATAAAACGTGATGTCTCCAGTTATATTACATTACAGTCATTTAGCCGACGCTTTTATCCAAAGCGACTTACAATAAGTGCATTCAACGTAGGAAATCAGGAGAACTACCTGTCATCAGAGGTCATAAGTGCATCTGAACAAGCATCTAAGAGCAAAACCAGTGCTAAAGTAAAAGTGCTTCCTTTCTCTGCCCTGTAGGCTAGCACCAGAGTCTTAAACTGGATGCGAGCAGCTCCTGGGAGCCAGTGTAGGGACATGAGAAGGGGACTCATGTGGGAGAACTTAGGGCGGTTGAACACCAGACGAGCTGCAGCTTTCTGAACAAGCTCCAGAGGTCTGATGGCCGACGCCGGGGCGCCAGCAAGGAGGGAGCTGCTGTAGTCCAGCCGGGAGATGACCAGAGCCTGGATGAGCACCTGTGCCATCTTGTCAGTGAGGAATGGGCGAATCCTCCTGATGTTATAGAGGAGAAATCTGCAGGAGCGAGCAACCGATGCTATGTTTGCAGCAAATGACAGTTGGTCATCCAGGATCACACCCAGACTCCTCGCAGTCCGAGTTGGCGTCACCACGGTGTTGTCATGGTGATGGCCAGGTCTCAGTGTGGGAACCTTTCCCCGGGAGGAACATCAGCTCTGTCTTGTCCAGATTGAGCTTCAGGTGGTGTGTCGCCATCCACTCCGAGATGTCAGTCAAGCACACAGCAATGTGTGTCTCTACTTGTGTGTCAGAGGGAGGGAGGACAAGATCAGCTGGGTGTCATCAGCATAACAATGGTAAGAGAAGTCGAGCGAGCGAATAACAGAACCCAGGGATGTCGTGTAGGAGAAAAGGTTTTCCCTGTTGTGTACAGGGAGGAGCACCAATTCATTATCCCCTGGTGCCCTGTGTAATCCAGCTCTTCTAAAGGGGAGTCCTCTCTCATCCCATGGCTCTTACAATATTCCTGATAGGAGTAGGCCACGATTTAATACCCACTACCCTCTGCACAATGTGTCTTCAACTGTCAAGCCAGATCATTTGATTCCAGTTGGCTGTAGTGATTCCAGTCCAAGCCCCTTATTCCAGTTGATTTGCTCTTTTAAATACCCAGTCCATGTCAAACAAGTCGTTTATCCTCAATAATTTAATTAATTCCCTCAACCTTAACTTTCTATTTCTTACTGAGACCTGGCTTAAACCTGGGGAGTGTGCCCTATAGTGGAGCTCTGCCCACCCAGCTATAATACTCTGGATGCACCCAGGTTAACAGGTCGTGGTGGGGGTATAGTAGCTGCTTTTAACAGACTGATCAGGAGTGGCACTCCTAATTTCGTAATACAGCGGATGGGTGAGGCAGATCATCTTCTACATCAAATTCATCATATTCAGCAGCTGCATTAACAACGTGTTGACCTGTCAGCAAAGTCTTTCCTGGCAACCACGTCCTACAGCTGAATGTCTCTCCAGCTAAGTGTGACATTTCTTTAAAGTATCTTGTTTAATATGTGCAGGAACAAGAGCTTTATCTTTGAATGAGAGCTTCCTCTGACCAGGGAGAACAAAGCAGGTATGTCACTTCAACCCAGAGGTGCCAGAGTTGTGCCTGCTGTAGATCAATACTTTTGCACATTTGTCGCAACAAAGTCCAGTTCATTTCCATCTTTGTCGGTAACAACTGAGACATTTTCCCAAATGTCAGACTTGCCTTGCTTTTGTGGACCTGCTTTGAGCTTCTTTTCAACTTCATTTGTTGACTCCATCCCTCTGGTTAGCACCTGCTAAATCCCCGGCCCCGCCCACTCCCACCCACAGCAAAGTTAAAACCGCCCGCTCCCGCAAGGTTTGCATTGGCTCCCGCAGGAACCGCGGAATCCCAATCCCAATGCTGTCCTCTAATGTACACCACCAGAGCCGAGCTCCGCCCTCAGTTCTTGCTGGTGTAACGTGATTGGTTTAAAGCATGATGACAGCCGACTGTGTCTGTGCCAGGCTCCGCCCTCAGCTCTCGCTGGTGTAATGTGATGGTTTAAAGCATGATGACAGCCGACTGTGTCTGTGCCAGGCTCCGCCCTCAGATCTTGCTGGTGTAATGTGTTTGGTTTAAAGCATGATGACAGCTGACTGTGTCTGTGCCAGGCTCCGCCCTCAGCTCTCACTGGTGTAATGTGATGGTTTAAAGCATGATGACAGCTGACTGTGTCTGTGCCAGGCTCCGCCCTCAGCTCTCACTGGTGTAATGTGTTTGGTTTAAAGCATGATGACAGCCGACTGTGTCTGTGCCAGGCTCCGCCCTCAGCTCTCACTGGTGTAATGTGTTTGGTTTAAAGCATGATGACAGCTGACTGTGTCTGTGCCAGGCTCCGCCCTCAGCTCTCACTGGTGTAATGTGTTTGGTTTAAAGCATGATGACAGCTGACTGTGTCTGTGCCAGGCTCCGCCCTCAGCTCTTGCTGGTGTAATGTGATGGTTTAAAGCATTATGACAGCTGACTGTGTCTGTGCCAGGCTCCGCCCTCAGCTCTCACTGGTGTAATGTGTTTGGTTTAAAGCATGATGACAGCCGACTGTGTCTGTGCCAGGCTCCGCCCTCAGCTCTTGCTGGTGTAATGTGATTGGTTTAAAGCATTATGACAGCTGACTGTGTCTGTGCCAGGCTCCGCCCTCAGCTCTCACTGGTGTAATGTGTTTGGTTTAAAGCATGATGACAGCCGACTGTGTCTGTGCCAGGCTCCGCCCTCAGCTCTCACTGGTGTAATGTGATGGTTTAAAGCATGATGACAGCTGACTGTGTCTGTGCCAGGCTCCGCCCTCAGCTCTCACTGGTGTAATGTGTTTGGTTTAAAGCATGATGACAGCTGACTGTGTCTGTGCCAGGCTCCGCCCTCAGCTCTTGCTGGTGTAATGTGATGGTTTAAAGCATGATGACAGCTGACTGTGTCTGTGCCAGGCTCCGCCCTCAGCTCTCACTGGTGTAATGTGTTTGGTTTAAAGCATGATGACAGCCGACTGTGTCTGTGCCAGGCTCCGCCCTCAGCTCTTGCTGGTGTAATGTGATTGGTTTAAAGCATGATGACAGCTGACTGCGTCTGTGCCAGGCTCCGCCTTCAGCTCTTGCTGGTGTAATGTGTTTGGTTTAAAGCATGACAGCTGACTGTGTCTGTGCCAGGCTCCGCCCTCAGCTCTTGCTGGTGTAATGTGATGGTTTAAAGCATGATGACAGCTGACTGTGTCTGTGCCAGGCTCCGCCCTCAGCTCACTGGTGTAATGTGTTTGGTTTAAAGCATGATGACAGCTGACTGTGTCTGTGCCAGGCTCCGCCCTCAGCTCTTGCTGGTGTAATGTGATGGTTTAAAGCATGATGACAGCTGACTGTGTCTTTGCCAGGCTCCGCCCTCAGCTCTTGCTGGTGTAATGTGTTTGGTTTAAAGCATGATGACAGCCGACTGTGTCTGTGCCAGGCTCCGCCCTCAGCTCTCCCTGGTGTAATGTGTTTGGTTTAAAGCATGATGACAGCCGACTGTGTCTGTGCCAGGCTCCGCCCTCAGCTCTTGCTGGTGTAATGTGTTTGGTTTAAAGCATGATGACAGCCGACTGTGTCTGTGCCAGGCTCCGCCCTCAGCTCTCACTGGTGTAATGTGTTTGGTTTAAAGCATGATGACAGCCGACTGTGTCTGTGCCAGGCTCCGCCCTCAGCTCTCACTAGTGTAATGTGATTGATTTAAAGCATGATGACAGCTGACTGTGTCTGTGCCCCATTCTAACCAAATTATGGGCTTGAACTTCTCCAGACCTCTGAGAGGTTGATGAGATGGAGGTCTGGCTACACAAGACTGGGAACAAGGAGTTACATGACAAATTCAAAACTAATTTAATAACCGACTAGTAACTGACATCTATGTATCAAGTTAAGATAAAGAGATGTGACCTCTGACCTCTGCTATCATCCTGCTCTCCGTCCCGGGTCATGTCTGTGGGGGTTTCTGGGTCTGGAGGGGTCTGTAGAACCGACACACTGTTCTGATTTATGATTCGCAGTTTCAGCTTGGGTTTGGACCTAGGGGACACAGGCAGCCATGTTAGAGGACTCATCTCACCAGCCTAGAAGAGACCTGGGATATAACTGATCCCTGATCAGCTAGTGTGCTTACAAGCTCACTAGCCACTCTGTGATGGTGTGGATGATTAATCACTCCTACAAAGAATATTCATTTGTTCACACATCATGTTTGTACTGTCTGTGGAGGAAACAAAGCAAAAAAAAAAAAAAGACGGAAAAAAAAAGATGATGAACAGAACTGAGTTTCCAAGCTCCAAATCCAAGAAGTCCAGATCAGATAAGAAGCCATTTTTGGGGGGGGAAATTCCCCTCAGGAGAAAAAGGACCTGAGAAGGCTCTAAGTAATACTTTACAATAGGCCTGGTTCTTCACCTCTGGAGTGTTTTTATCAGGATCTGCTCTTCAATCATCTGTTCATGAGAAGTATATGATAAATAAACTATCATGAAGGCAGCAGATTTAATAGAGGTAGATGATGGATGATGAAGGCAGTTGGTACCTGCGGTATCGGCGTGGTGAGGTCAAAGGCTGCACCAGCGACTGAAGCTGAGATAGACCCGACTCTGTCAGACACACTCCGTCCTGAGTGTAGGTCTTTATAATGTCTGCACATGAAGAAATGTCTGAGTCAATATGAACCTCCCAATGTGTCTGGTGTACAATGTGTCTGGTGTACAGTGTGTCTGGTGTACAGTGTGTCTGGTATACAATGTGTCTGGTGTAGTGTGTCTGGTGTACAGTGTGTCTGGTATACAATGTGTCTGGTGTACAGTGTGTCTGGTATACAATGTGTCTGGTGTACAATGTGTCTGGTGTACAGTGTGTCTGGTATACAATGTGTCTGGTGTACAGTGTGTCTGGTATACAATGTGTCTGGTGTACAGTGTGTCTGGTATACAGTGTGTCTGGTATACAATGTGCCTGGTATACAGTGTGTCTGGTGTACAATGTGTCTGGTGTACAGTGTGTCTGGTGTATAATGTGTATGGTGTACAATGTGTCTGGTATATAATGTGTCTGGTATACAATGTGTCTGGTGTACAGTGTGTCTGGTATATAATGTGTCTGGTGTACAGTGTGTCTGGTATACAATGTGTCTGGTGTACAGTGTGTCTGGTATAGAGTGTGTCTGGTGTACAGTGTGTCTGGTATACAATGTGCCTGGTATACAGTGTGTCTGGTATACAAGGTGTCTGGTGTACAATGTGTCTGGTGTACAGTGTGTCTGGTGTATAATGTGTCTGGTGTACAATGTGTCTGGTGTACAGTGTGTCTGGTACATAATGTGTCTGGTATACAATGTGTCTGGTGTACAGTGTGTCTGGTATACAATGTGTCTGGTGTACAGTGTGTCTGGTGTACAATGTGTCTGGTATACAATGTGCCTGGTATACAGTGTATCTGGTGTAACGTGTCTGGTATACAGTGTGTCTGGTGTACAGTGTGTCTGGCGTACAGTGTGTCTGGTATACAATGTGTCTGGTGTACAATGTGTCTGGTATATAATGTTTCTGGTGTACAATGTGTCTGGTGTACAGTGTGTCTGGTGTATAATGTGTCTGGTGTACAATGTGTCTGGTGTACAATGTGTCTGGTATACAATGTGTCTGGTGTACAGTGTGTCTGGTATACAATGTGTCTGGTGTACAGTGTGTCTGGTGTACAGTGTGTCTGGTATACAATGTGCCTGGTATACAGTGTATCTGGTGTAACGTGTCTGGTGTACAGTGTGTCTGGTGTACAGTGCATGTGGTATACAGTGTGTCTGGTATACAGTGTATCTGGTGTACAATGTGTCTGGTATACAGTGTGTTTGGTGTACAGTGTGTCTGGTATACAATGTGCCTGGTGTACAATGTGTCTGGTATATAATGTTTCTGGTATACAATGTGTCTTGTGTACAGTGTGTCTGGTGTACAGTGTGTCTGGTATACAGAGTGTCTGGTATACGATGTGTCTGGTGTACAGTGTGTCCGGTGTACAGTGTGTCTGGTATACAATGTGTCTGGTATACAATGTGTCTGGTGTACAGTGTGTTTGGTATACAGTGTGTCTGGTATACAATGTGTCTGGTATACAATGTGTCTGGTGTACAGTGTGTTTGGTATACAGTGTGTCTGGTATACAATGTGCCTGGTGTACAGTGTGTCTGGTATACAATGTGACTGGTATACAGTGTGTCTGGTGTACAATGTGTCTTGTGTACAGTATGTCTGGTGTGCAGTGTTTCTGGTATACAATGTGTCTGGTGTACAGTGTGTCTGGTATATAATGTGTCTGGTGTAGAGTGTGTCTGGTATACGATGTGTCTGGTGTACAGTGTGTCTGGAGTACAATGTGTCTGGAGTACAGTGTGTCTGGAGTACAGTGTGTCTGGTATACAGTGTGCCTGGTGTACAGTGTGTCTGGTATACGATGTGTCTGGTGTACAGTGTGTCCGGTATACAATGTGTCCTGGTATACAGTGGGTCTGGTGTACAATGTGTCTGGTGATCAGTGTGTCTGGTGTACAGTGTGTTTGGTATACAGTGTGTCTGGTATACAATGTGCCTGGTATACAATGTATCTGGTGTAAAATGTGTCTGCACATGAAGAAATGTCTGAGTCAATATGAACCTCCCAATGTGTCTGGTGTACAGTGTCGATACAAAGATGACACACAGTGTGTTAAAGATAATGTTTCTGGTATACAATGTGTCTGGTGTACAGTGTGTCTGGTATACAATGTGTCTGGTGTACAGTGTGTCTGGTGTACAGTGTGTCTGGTATACAGTGTGTCTGGTGTATAATGTGTCTGGTATATAATGTGTCTGGTGTACAATGTGTCCGGTATATAATGTGTCTGGTGTACAATGTGTCTGGTGTACAGTGTATCTTGTATAAAATGTGTCTGGTGTACAATGTGTCTGGTATACAATGTGCCTGGTATACAGTGTGTCTGGTGTAACGTATCTGGTGTACATGGTGTCCGGTGTACAGTGTGTCTGGTGTACAGTGTGTCTGGTATACAATGTGTCTGGTGTGTACAGTGTGTCTGGTATACAATGTGTCTGGTGTAGAGTGTGTCTGGTATACGATGTGTCTGGTGTACAGTGTGTCTGGAGTACAATGTGTCTGGAGTACAGTGTGTCTGGAGTACAGTGTGTCTGGTATACAGTGTGCCTGGTATACAGTGTGTCTGGTATACGATGTGTCTGGTGTACAGTGTGTCCGGTATACAATGTGTCCTGGTATACAGTGGGTCTGGTGTACAATGTGTCTGGTGATCAGTGTGTCTGGTGTACAGTGTGTTTGTTATACAGTGTGTCTGGTATACAATGTGCCTGGTATACAGTGTATCTGGTGTAAAATGTGTCTGCACATGAAGAAATGTCTGAGTCAATATGAACCTCCCAATGTGTCTGGTGTACAGTGTCGATACAAAGATGACACACAGTGTGTTAAAGATAATGTGTCTGGTGTACAATGTGTCTGGTGTACAGTGTGTCTGGTGTACAATGTGTCTGGTATATAATGTGTCTGGTATACAGTGTGTCTGGTATATAATGTGTCTGGTATACAATGTGTCTGGTGTACAGTGTGTCTGGTATATAATGTGTCTGGCATACAATGTGCCTGGTATACAGTGTGTCTGGTGTACAATGTGTCTGGTGTACAGTGTGTCTGGTGTACAATGTGTCTGGTATATAATGTGTCTGGTATACAATGTGTCTGGTGTACAGTGTGTCTGGTGTACAATGTGTCTGGTATATAATGTGTCTGGTATACAATGTGTCTGGTGTACAGTGTGTCTGGTATACAATGTGTCTGGTGTACAATGTGTCTGGTATAGTGTGTGTCTGGTGTACAGTGTGTCTGGTATACAATGTGCCCGATATACAGTGTGTCTGGTATACAAGGTGTCTGGTGTACAATGTGTCTGGTGTACAGTGTGTCTGGTATATAATGTGTCTGGCATACAATGTGCCTGGTATACAATGTGTCTGGTGTACAGTGTGTCTGGTATATAATGTGTCTGGTGCATAATGTTTCTGGTGTACAGTGTGTCTGGTATACAGTGTTTCTGGTGTACAATGTGTCTGGTGTACAGTGTGTCTGGTATATAATGTGTCTGGTGCATAATGTTTCTGGTGTACAGTGTGTCTGGTATACAGTGTTTCTGGTATACAATGTGTCTGGTGTACAGTATGTCTGGTGTACAGTGTGGCTGGTGTACAGTGTGTCTGGTATACAGTGTATCTGGTGTACAATGTGTCTGGTGCATAATGTTTCTGGTGTACAGTGTGTCTGGTATACAGTGTTTCTGGTATACAATGTGTCTAGTGTACAGTGTGTCTGGTATATAATGTGTCTGGTGCATAATGTTTCTGGTGTACAGTGTGTCTGGTATACAATGTGCCTGGTATACAGTGTGTCTGGTGTAACGCGTCTGGTGTACAGTGTATCTGGTGTACAATGTGTCTGGTGCATAATGTTTCTGGTGTACAGTGTGTCTGGTATACAGTGTTTCTGGTATACAATGTGTCTGGTGTACAGTGTGTCTGGTATACAATGTGTCTTGTGTACAGTGTGTCTGGTGTACAGTGTGTCTGGTATATAATGTGTCTGGTGCATAATGTTTCTGGTGTACAGTGTTTCTGGTATACAATGTGTCTGGTGTACAGTGTGTCTGGTATATAATATGTCTGGTGCATAATGTTTCTGGTGTACAGTGTGTCTGGTATACAATGTGTCTGGTATACAATGTGTCTGGTGTACAGTGTGTCTGGTATACGATGTGCCTGGTGTACAGTGTGTCCGGTATACAATGTGTCCTGGTATACAGTGGGTCTGGTGTACAATGTGTCTGGTGATCAGTGTGTCTGGTGTACAGTGTGACCGGTATACAAGGTGTCTGGTGTACAGTGTGTTTGGTATACAGTGTGTCTGGTATACAATGTGCCTGGTATACAGTGTATCTGGTGTAAAATGTGTCTGCACATGAAGAAATGTCTGAGTCAATATGAACCTCCCAATGTGTCTGGTGTACAGTGTCGATACAAAGATGACACACAGTGTGTTAAAGATAATGTGTCTGGTATATAATGTTTCTGGTATACAATGTGTCTGGTGTACAGTGTGTCTGGTATACAATGTGTCTGGTGTACAGTGTGTCTGGTGTACAGTGTGTCTGGTATACAGTGTGTCTGGTGTATAATGTGTCTGGTATATAATGTGTCTGGTGTACAATGTGTCCGGTATATAATGTGTCTGGTGTACAATGTGTCTGGTGTACAGTGTATCTTGTATACAATGTGTCTGGTGTACAATGTGTCTGGTATACAATGTGCCTGGTATACAGTGTGTCTGGTGTAACATATCTGGTGTACATGGTGTCCGGTGTACAGTGTGTCTGGTGTACAGTGTGTCTGGTATACAATGTGTCTGGTGTGTACAGTGTGTCTGGTATACAATGTGCCTGGTATACAGTGTGTCTGGTGTACAATGTGTCTTGTGTACATTGTGTCTGGTGTACAGTGTTTCTGGTATACAGTGTTTCTGGTGTACAGTGTGTCTGGTGTACAGTGTGTCTGGTGTACAGTGTGTCTGGTATACAATGTGCCTGGTATACAGTGTGTCTGGTGTAACGTATCTGGTGTACAGTGTGTCTAGTGTACAGTGTGTCTGGTATACAATGTGTCTGGTGTGTACAGTGTGTCTGGTATACAGTGTGTCTGGTGTACAATGTGTCTTGTGTACAGTGTGTCTGGTGTACAGTGTGTCTGGTATACAATGTGTCTGGTGTACAGTGTGTCTGGTATATAATATGTCTGGTGCGTAATGTTTCTGGTGTACAGTGTGTCTGGTGTACAGTGTGTCTGGTATACAATGTGTCTGGTGTACAGTGTGTCTGGTATACGATGTGTCTGGTGTACAGTGTGTCCGGTATACAATGTGTCCTGGTGTACGGTGGGTCTGGTGTACAATGTGTCTGGTGAACAGTGTGTCTGGTGTACAGTGTGACCGGTATACAATGTGTCTGGTGTACAGTGTGTTTGGTATACAGTGTGTCTGGTATACAATGTGCCTGGTATACAGTGTATCTGGTGTAAAATGTGTCTGGTGTACAGTGTGTCCGGTATACAGTAGGTCTGGTGTACAGTGTGTCTGGTGTACAGTGTTCCTGGTATACAATGTGTCTGGTGTACAGTGTGTCTGGTGTACAGTGTGTCCGGTATACAGTAGGTCTGGTGTACAATGTGTCTGGTGTACAGTGTGTCTGGTGTACAGTGTTCCTGCTATACAATGTGTCTGGTGTACAGTGTGTCTGGTGTACAGTATATCTGGTGTACAATGTGTCTGGTGTACAGTGTGTCTGGTGTACAGTTTGCCTGGTATAAAGTGTATCTGGTGTACAACGTGTCTGGTCTACAGTGTGTCTGGTGTAGTGTGTCTGGTATACAGTGTGCCTGGTATACAGTGTGTCTGGTGTACAATGTGTCTGGTGTACAGTGTGCCTGGTATACAGTGTGTCCGGTGTACAGTTTGTCTGGTATACAGTGTGTCTGGCATACAGTGTGTCTGGTGTACAGTGTGTCTGGTATACAATGTGTCTGGTGTACAGTGTGCCTGGTATACAGTGTGTCTGGTGTACAATGTGTCTGGTGTACAGTGTGCCTGGTATACAGTGTGTCTGGTGTACAGTGTGTCTGGTATACAGTGTGTCTGGTGTACAGTGTGTCTGGTATACAGTGTGTCTGGCGTACAGTGTGTCTGGTGTACAATGTGTCTGGTGTACAGTGTGCCTGGTATACAGTGTGTCTGGTGTACAATGTGTCTGGTGTACAGTGTGCCTGGTATACAGTGTGTCTGGTGTACAGTGTGTCTGGTATACAGTGTGTCTGGTGTACAGTGTGTCTGGTATACAGTGTGTCTGGCGTACAGTGTGCCTGGTATACAGTGTGTCTGGTGTACAGTGTGTCTGGTATACAGTGTGTCTGGCATACAGTGTGTCTGGTGTACAATGTGTCTGGTGTACAGTGTGTCTGGTGTACAGTGTGTCTGGTATACAGTGTGTCTGGTATACAGTGTGTCTGGCATACAGTGTGTCTGGTGTACAGTGTGTCTGGTATACAGTGTGTCTGGCATACAGTGTGTCTGGTGTACAGTGTGCCTGGTGTACAGTGTGTCTGGTATACAGTGTGTCTGGCATACAGTGTGTCCCGTGTACAGTGTGCCTGGTATACAGTGTGTCTGGTGTACAATGTGTCTGGTATACAATGTGTCTGGCATACAGTGTGTCTGGTGTACAGTGTGTCTGGCATACAGTGTGTCTGGTGTACAATGTGTCTGGTATACAATGTGTCTGGCATACAGTGTGTCTGGTGTACAGTGTGCCTGGTGTACAGTGTGTCTGGTATACAGGTTGCCTGGTGTACAATGTGTCTGGTGTACAGTGTGCCTGGTGTACAGTGTGTCTGGTATACAGTGTGTCTGGCATACAGTGTGTCTGGTGTACAATGTGTCTGGCATACAGTGTGTCTGGTGTACAGTGTGCCTGGTGTACAGTGTGTCTGGTATACAGTGTGTCTGGTGTACAATGTGTCTGGTATACAGTGTGTCTGGCATACAGTGTGTCTGGTGTACAGTGTGTCTGGTATACAGTGTGTCTGGTGTACAGTGTGCCTGGTTTACAGTGTGTCTGGTATACAGTGTGTCTGGCATACAGTGTGTCTGGTGTACAGTGTGCCTGGTGTACAGTGTGTCTGGTGTACAGTGTGCCTGGTTTACAGTGTGTCTGGTATACAGTGTGTCTGGCATACAGTGTGTCTGGTGTACAATGTGTCTGGCATACAGTGTGTCTGGTGTAGTGTGCCTGGTGTACAGTGTGTCTGGTATACAGTGTGTCTGGCATACAGTGTGTATGGTATACAGTGTGTCTGGTATACAGTGTGTCTGGCATACAGTGTGTCTGGTGTACAATGTGTCTGGCATACAGTGTGTCTGCTGTACAATGTGTCTGGTGTACAGCGTGTCTCGTGTACAATGCGTCTGGTGTACAGTGTAAATACAAAGATGACATACACAGTGTGTTAGACAGGCTGTGTTTGAAATCACATACTAACATAGTACATACTGAAGGAGGAATGCATACTACATTCAACAGTAGTCATTTATCAAAGTTTAGAGTGTAGTACAGTCAAACAGCTTCTCACATTGCCCTGCCTTCCAAATTTATAAGTATATATATATATATATATATATATATATATATATATATATATATATATATATATATATATATATATGGCGTTTTTTTCCGAAACCATCAATGGTGTTGGAAGCGCTCAATTAATGAGGAGCGGAATATCAACACGGATACAGGAAAAAAAAGTTTTAATACATAGCAGTACAGGCCTGTTTCGTGCATCGTGCACTCATCAGCTGCCGATGTGGTTCTGAACCATATTATGAACCACATTAGCAGCTGATGAGTGCGAGATGCATGAAACAGGCCTGTACTGCTATGTATTAAAACTTTTTTTCCTGTATCTGTATATATACGTATATATCAACACGGATACAGGAAAAAAGATGTTAATGCATAGCAGTACAGGCCTACTTCATGCGTCTTGCACTCGTCAGCTGCTAATGTTTTATTCACAAAGAATCATATAGTTTACATTGCCCAGCGTCACGCCACTAATTTCGGTTGGAGAGCGACCAATCAGATGGGGAAACATTCAAATTATAACAGCCAATGGGGTAGGTACTTATGATGCACAGCAACCAATGGAGGGGTAGAAAACATTACAATCAATGGGACTGGGGTTTGATTTGAAAAGCATTTAGGGGCCAGGGCGCTGGTGAAATGGCCTACATTACAAATATAACAAGGTAAGTTATGTGAATAATATATTGGGGTGGTGTTGGGGCACAGTTGGGAGGACAGGCAGTTAAAAAAAACAACATATTTTAAAAACCCATATTTAAAATAGCATATTAAAATAACATTAAAAAACCTAATAAAGTCATATGTGTATCATCTAATGAGGGGGGGGAATAATAAAGACGTTTACTTATAGTTACAAAGGTGATATTTTTTTCAGTGTCTACAGCTGGTGGCCAATTCGTTTCTATTATTCAAGGTGGACATATCAAGTCTGCAAATAATAAAATACTTTTCTGCCAAGCACAGGTCACATCTTTTACCCCTAACTGAATATGCACTACTCTTTGTAAGGGTTTCCATGAGACAGAATAACTGATATTCTTGTCTACCAATGACCAAATGTGGCGGCTTAAGGCCGTTGCATTTTTCACATGCTCATTTCTGAAGCTACTCATATGGGCGTTAAACCTCATTTTAAAAGGGCCTCTGTTAATCCCACGTAAGTGTCCACATTGTAGTTATCTTCTCTTGTCACCGATGCCTGATAGATGACTCTCTCTATCTGGCATTTTCCTTCTAGTAGAGGACACGATGCCTTAGCACGGCAGTTGCAGTTGGAGGTGTTTGGCTGTGGTGAGGGGGTCTGTGCCTTGGCCATGATGCTTGTGTTGTGGGATGAAATAACCGGCTGAACATCTGGCATGCAGCTGTAGCTCATTTCAACAGTGTTTCTGTTGAATATGCTTCTCAGTTGGTGGTCTGGGGTAAAGCACTCATCCAAAAGCTTGAAAAATTGTTTTCCAATATTACAGGCCACACGGTGTCACTGTAGGGAGGGTTACACCAGGTGATGTTCCGCCTTCTATTGTACTTCTTTTGTTGTTGTTGCTGGCTGTCACTAATTGGTGGTGGATTGTACTTAAGTCTGAAATCATATCCACACCAATATAAATTCATTTCAACAGTGCCCTGGCCCCTAAATGCTTTTCAAAACAAACCCCAGTCCCATTGGTTGTATTGTTTTCTACTCCATTGGTTGCTGTGCATCATAAGTACCTACCCCATTGGCTGTTATAATTTGAATGTTTCCTCATCTGATTGGTCGCTGTCCAACCGAAATTAGGGGCATGATGCAGGGCAACGTAACTGTATGATTCTTTGTGAATAAAATATTAGCAGCTGATGAGTGCCAGATGCACGAAACAGGCCTGTACTGCTATGCATTGAAATCTTT
Organism: Lampris incognitus; assembly: GCF_029633865.1. Lineage (NCBI taxonomy): Eukaryota > Metazoa > Chordata > Actinopteri > Lampriformes > Lampridae > Lampris > Lampris incognitus. The sequence continues at coordinate 38,498,729 of NC_079229.1, read as the reverse complement.
TTTCCTGTATCTGAGTTGATATTCTGCTCCTCATTAGTCGAGCACTTAACACCATTGACGGTTTCCGAAAAAACGCTATATATACACTCACTGGCCACTTTATTAGGTACACCTTGCTAGTACCGGGTTGGACCCCCTTTTGCCTTCAGAACTGCCTTAATCCTTCGTGACATAGATTCAACAAGGTACTGGAAACATTCCTCAGAGAGTTTGGTCCATATTGACATGATAGCATCACGCAGTTGCTGCAGATTTGTCGGCTGCACATCCATGATGCGAATCTCCCGGTCCACCACATCCCAAAGGTGCTCTATTGGATTGAGTTCTGGTGACTGTGGAGGCCATTTGAGTACAGTGAACTCATTGTCATGTTCAAGAAACCAGTCTGAGATGATTCGAGCTTTATGACATGGCGCGTTATCCTGCTGGAAGTAGCCATCAGAAGATGGGAACACTGTGGTCATAAAGGGATGGACATGGTCAGCAACAATACTCAGGTAGGCTGTGGCGTTGACACGATGCTCAATTGGTACCAAGGGGCCCAAAGTGTGCCAAGAAAATATCCCCCACACCATTACACCACCACCACCACCAGCCTGAACCGTTGATACAAGGCAGGATGGATCCATGCTTTCATGTTGTTGACGCCAAATTCTGACCCTACCATCCGAATGTCGCAGCAGAAATCGAGACTCATCAGACCAGGCAACGTTTTTCCAATCTTCTGTTGTCCAATTTTGGTGAGCCTGTGCGAATTGTAGCCTCAGTTTCCTGTTCTTAGCTGACAGGAGTGGCACCCGGTGTGGTCTTCTGCTGCTGTAGCCCATCTGCCTCAAGGTTCGACGTGTTGTGCGTTCAGAGATGCTCTTCTGCATACCTCGGTTATAATGAGTGGTTATTTGAGTTACTGTTGCCTTTCTATCAGCTCGAACCAGTCTGGCCATTCTCCTCTGACCTCTGGCATCAACAAGGCATTTTCGCCCACAGAACTGCCGCTCACTGGATATTTTCTCTTTTTTGGACCATTCTCTGTAAACCCTAGAGATGGTTGTGCGTGAAAATCCCAGTAGATCAGCAGTTTCTGAAATACTCAGACCAGCCCGTCTGGCACCAACAACCATGCCACGTTCAAAGTCACTGAAATCACCTTTCTTCCCCATTCTGATGCTCGGTTTGAACTGCAGCAGATCGCCTTGACCATGTCTACATGCCTAAATGCATTGAGTTGCTGCCATGTGATTGGCTGATTAGAAATTTGCGTTAACGAGCAGTTGGACAGGTGTGCCTAATAAAGTGGCTGGTGAGTGTACATATATATATATATATATATAAAACTTTGTGAAAAGAAACACTCAACGGTAGGGAAAGTGCTCAAAAAATAAGAAGCAAAATAATCCAGTGAGTCAAGTACATTCTGTATGAGACAGTACAAGCCTGTTTCATGCCATAAGCAATCATCAGCTGTCAAACACCAACCCCCCACCACCACCACCACTGGACCGTTAGCGATCACGTGTTTTTGAAATTTTGTATGTCGCACCTCTCCCTGCCCCACTGGATGTTGTGCACGTGATGTGCATGATGAGGCAGTAATGGTATGTTCTTTCCTGAGTAGCTTTACTGACAGCTGCTGATTGCTTATGGCATGAAACAGGCTTGTACTGTCTCATAATGAATTTACTTGACTCACTGGATTATTTTGCTCCTTATTTGTTGAGCACTTTTCCTACTGTTGTGTTTCTTTTAACAAAGTCATATATATATTTTTATTTTTTTTAATAGCTCAAAGTTATTAAATAGCAGAACAAGCTTGTTTCGTGCTCAATGCACTCATCAGCTGCATTTCTGTCTGTCTGTCCACACACACACACACACACACACACACACACACACACACTAGCACGGGTTTGTGCTATTGCGTGTGTGTGTGTGTGTGGACAGAGACAGAAAGAGAGACAGAGAGAGAAAGAGGCTTTATAGTCTTACCAGGTTCTCTGTGTCTGGAGACAATTTGGGCCATGTAGGGAGAATCAAAGTTGTGTGACGTCCCTAAAATACACACAGACAGACACAAACACACGGTGTACTTCATCTGTCTATATTTGTTTGTGTCTCTCTACAAATGTGTGGGTGTGTGTGTGTGTGTTACCATATGGAGGGAGACTCTGACACAGTGTACAGTCGAAGCCTTGATCTGCTGCAGCCTCAACTTCCTCATCAGTTGGCAGACCTTGACATGCCGCGTGGACCCACCTACACACACACACACACACACACACACACACACAAATACAGACAGAGATAGTGTGTGGACATTATCACATAGCAAAGCATAAACTGCAGGACTGTTTAGACAGCAGTGCTTGGAGTATATTTGAAGTTGCAACTGACAACCTGGATGAACTAACTGACACTGTGACATCTTACTTCAGCTTTGTGAAGACATGTGTGTGCCTACCAAGACCTTCTGCACATACAACAATAACAAGCCATGGTTCACAACCACACTAAGACAACTTCAGCAGGCCGAGCAGGATGCCTACAGCAGTGTGGATAGAGCCCTGTACAAGCAGGGCAGAAATTCACTACCAAAGAGCAGAGTGGCTGAAAAAGCTGCACTGAAAAGCTGAAAACCAGGTTTTCAGCCAACGACCCTGCGTCAGTGTGGAGGGGCCTGCAAGACATCACAAACATCACAACCTACAGAAGACCATCCCCCATGCTGAGGCAAACAAAGACCTGACTGATGACCTCAATATCTTCTATTGCAGGTTTGAGAGAAACAAATTTAGACCCCTCACCCACTCCAGCCCAATGACAACAACCCAAATCACACCTCTGGCAACCCCCCTACTCTCCCCTGATACTCAGGTTGCACTAAAGATACATGTAAGGAGAGGCAAGGCAAATTTATTTGTATAACACATTTCAGCATCAAGGCGATTCAAAGTGCTTTACATAATCCCTCCTGCTCCAAGAGCGCCACTATCATCCCGGTCCCCAAGAAACCCTGTATCACAGGATTAAATGACTACAGGCCCATTGCCCTAATGTCCGTGGTCATGAAAGCCTCCAAGAGACTGGTGTTGGCCCACCTGAAGGAAATCACAGGCCCCCTGCTTGACTCCCTGCAGTTTGCCTACCGAGCAAACAGGTCAGTCAACATGGGATTGCACTACATCTTCCAACACCTCGGCTCCCCAGGGAAACACACAAGGGTACTGTTTGTGGACTTTAGCTCAGCGTTCAACATCATCGTCCCAGATATCCTCCACTCCAACTCACCCAGTTCACTGTACCAGCCCCCATCTGCCAGAGGATTAAAAACTTCCTGACAGACAGGAGGCAGCTGGTGAGGCTGGGGAAAATCACATCCAGCACCCAGAAAATCAGCACTGGCGCCCCCCAGGGATGTGTGCTCTCCCCTCTACTCTTCTCCCTCTACACCAGGGATGGGCAACATGATCCTTAAAGGGCCAGTGTGGGTGCAGGTCTTTGTTCCAACCAAGCAGTTACACACCTGAGTATACAAATCAAGGTCCTTAGCAAAAACTATTGGTTGACTAATAGAATCAGGTGTAACTGCTTGGTTGGAACAAAAACCTGCACCTACACCGGCCCTTTCTGGATCATGTTGCCCATCCCTGCTCTACACAAATGCCTGCACCTCAGGTGACCCGTCTGTTAAACTCCTGAAGTTTGCAGACGACACAACCATCATTGACCTTATCTGGGATGCCGATGAGTCTGCATATGGATGGGAGGTTGATCAGCTGGCCCTCTGGTGTGGCCATAACAACCTGCAGCTGAACACGCTAAAAACAGTTGAGAAGCAAGTGGACTTAAAATTGTCACCTGTACAAAAACAGGTGACAAGTCAATCTGCAGCAACAGTCGTGGCATTTCCCTACTAGTTGTTGCAGACAAGGTCCTAGCAAAGGTCATGCTACGCAGGATGGTGATGCACTTGACAGAACATCTGTTGCCAGAGTCACAGTGCGGTTTCAGGAAGAACAGGACAGGAGTACTTTGGATATGATTTTGACAGTAAAACAGCTACAAGAAAAGTGCCATGAACAACATCAGGACCTTTTCATGGCTTTTGTTGACCTCTCCAAAGCTTCTGACACTGTGAATCGAGAGATGCTTTGGAAAATCCTGAGAACGTTTGGCTGTCTGGGCAAATTTGTGAACATTCTACCAGTTCCATGATGGGATGGTGGCACGGATGGCCACAGGAGGACAGAAATCAGCGCCCTTTAATGTATGCACTGGAGTGAGGCAAGGGTGTGTGCTGGCACCAATACTCCCAACATTTTCCACCTATATGTCACAAAACTTTTTCATAAAAATCTGGAAGACAGTAGTGGGATCACAATAGACTTTAGGCTAGATGGAAACCTCTTCAACATCCGAAGGTTCCAGGCAACCACCAAGTTGTCAGCAGTGCAGGTCCTTGTGCTGCAGTACGCTGATGACTGCGCTCTTGTAGCTCACACACCAGAAGACCTGCAACCATGCTTGCTGCAGTTGTGAATGCCTACAGCAGGCTGGGTCTGTCAGTCAACACCACCAAGACTGAGGTGTTATGCCAATGGAGGTCCAGCCCCCCACCCACTATGCCTGTCTTCACTATAGAACACCAACCACTCTCAGTTGCTCCATCTGTCAAATACCTGGGCAGCATCCTTTCTGAGGGCTGCAACACTGATCACGAAACCCATAATAGAATCAAACAAGCCTCTGTAGCCTTCAGCAAAATCCGACATAAGGTCTTCCAAAACAAACACCTCCACCTCCACCTGCACACCAACGTTGCCATTTACAAAGCTGTCTGCATCACAACTCTCCTATACAGCTATATAGGCTTCACAGCTATATAGCTGTGAAGCCTAGGTCACATACAGCCGCCATTAGAATCCTTAACCCCCCACCCCTGGCCGAAACTCTGAATAGAGTATTTGCTGTTGATTACTTCTGAAGCGCCGGAGCCCAAAAAACAGCATTCAGGACAGCCCACATATGCAGTCAGTCTACCTGTCACACTGTAGGACAGGGGTCAACAACCTTTTGGATGTCCTGTGCCACTTTAAAAAAAAAAAAAAATCACAGACATGAGTGCCAGCTCATTTCATAATGCACATTTATCTATTTACCGCTGCTGCTTGTCTCCCCATCTAGAGTCTGCATCTAAAAAGATCTGCACATCACACACACACACACACTATTATTTGTGCAAATGTATGAAAATTACTAGGGCAAAAAAAAAAAATTCAATCTTAATGATTTACTGCGACTCTTGTTTGTGGCAATATCTGGTAACCACTGTTAGACGCAGTGTAAACTACGCAGAACATAGTTTACATCCACAATCTTGTCAAGAGCTACGCTGCATACCAACACATCTTTCAGTGCAGGAGTTTGCTGGTGTCTTACATTTTCAGCCATGTCTCTCCTGCGTCTCTCTACAGGTCTCACAGAAATGGGCATTTCTTTGGTCCTGTTGATGATCGTGTCTTTGTTGGTTAACCCATCAAATATGACCTGCGAACTGCTGAGGAAAGCCTCTTTTATACACGCTCCATCGGAGAATGGCTCCCCGTGTTTAGTGATGCACTGTACGACTTTATAGCTGCCCTCTGCAGCTTGGTTTTGGGGGCACATCAGGTTGTAAACACGCCGCTTTGCTTCCCGTACTGGGCCGCTGCCCTCTGGATGGATTCGGCTGGGTCAGCCTTATCTTTGACGTTTTTCTCCTGCCTTGTTTCAAAATGACGTTTTACACTTGAAGTTCCACACACAACATTTTCACAGCAGAGTGCACTCAGCTCGGTCCTTTCGTGAAATAACTCTGAATTCATTTTTCCAAAAAGAGGTGAATACTATTAATATTGCCTCAGAAAAAAAAACAGAAAGCTAGCTAGCTATGCTACATAGTCACGACCGCTGTAATGCTGCGCTCGTGGGCAGATCAGGGGGCATAATAGACCACGTCACTTGAGTGTGTTCTCTTGCAGTCAAAAACAAAGGTGCATTTTAAGAATAATTATTTCACATTATTTACATTGAACGGTTTGTTTAGTTCACCATCAGGCTATACTTTATATTAAAAATGTTTTTTATCAAAAAAAGTAGATCAAAAAATATTTTTTATTGAACTGATCCCCGTGCCCATGTTAATGGCCTGGTGCGCTACTGTGGGCACGTGCGTCACAGGTTACGACCCCTGCTGTAGGATGAGGTCATGGTGTGTGTACAGTATATCCATCTACCTGTCACACTGCCGACACAGCAGGATGAGCTCATGGTGTGTGTACGCTCTCTGACAGATGGGACACTGGCTCAGGGATGCACATGGACCACACTGGGTGTAGTTATTCTGCCAATCGGAACGCACGCCCGGAGATGTGGCGCCACACTGCAAACACCACACACACCTAGAGAGAGAGAGAGACAAAGAGAGAGAGTTTTTTTTTTTAAATTCCCCCCCCCTTTTTTTCTCCCCAATTGTACTTGGCCAATCACCCCACTCTTCTGAGCCATCCCGGTCTCTGCTGCACCCCCTCTGTTGATCCGGGGATGGCTGCAGACTACCACGTCTCCTCTCATACATGTGGAGTCACCAGCCTCTTCTTTTCACCTGATAGAGAGGAGTTTCACCAGGGGGACGTAGCATGTGGGAGGATCACGCTATTCCCCCCAGTCCCCCCCCCAACAGGTGCCCCGACTGACCAGAGGAGGCGCTAGTACAGCGACCAGGACACATACCCACATCCGGCTTCCCACCTGCAGACACAGCCAATTGTGACTGTAGGGATGCCCGACCAAGCTGGAGGTAACACGGGGATTCGAACCAGCGATCCCCATGTTGGTAGGCAACGGAACAGACCACCACGCTACCCGGACGCCCAGAGGTTTTTTTGTTTGTTTTTGTTTTGAATTTTAAAACAAGTCTTAACAAAAACAGACTTTAACATGACATCTTTTTAACAATATGAACAGTCACCCCTTCACAATAACCTGTCCAACAGATTCACTTTCCATCACGGACACGATTCACATATCAACTGACAGAGAGACAGAGAGAGACAGACAGACAGAGAGAGACAGACAGACAGAGAGAGAGAGAGAGAGAGAGAGAGAGACAGATGATAGTGTCATGTGACAGAGAATACAACCATTAAAACTACAGCTCCCATGTAATCTTGGTGAGTGACTAAACACAACATGGTAGAAAATGACCACATGTGAGCACGCCAGCTGTGGACAGACAAAAACATGTCCACTGGTCCAAATCTTCCTTTTCCTTTTGTGAATCCTTTTGTAAAGCCCTCTTCCGAGAATCGTCACCTTAACGTGGTGGAGGGGTTTGTGTGTCCTGGTGATCCTGGGAGCTGTGTTGTCGGGGGCAATAGCCCCTGGTAGGGTCTCCCAAGGCAAATTGGTTCTAGGGGAGGGGCCAGACTAAGAGCGAATCCCCAGAAACCCAATGAATTTACACCAGCAGAGCTGCAGCACCTCGCCTGGAAAAGAGAAACCGGGGCCTCCTCCTGGAACCAGACCTGGGAAGGGAACTCCCCGATGAGCGTCTGGTAGTTGAGCCTTGGCCCATGGGGCCCAGTCGGACCCAGCCCGAATAAACAACATGGAGCCATCACTCCATGGACCCACCACACACGGAGATGATCATTGGGGTAGGGTGCAATCCAGGCCAGGCAGCAGCCAAAGGCAGGGACCGGGGTGTGCCAACTTCCAGCATCGCAGACTGGTCCTCGGGACGTGGAATGTCACCTCTCTAGCAGGGAAGGAGCCTGAGCTGGTGCAGGAGGTAGAGGTAGAGCAGTACCAACTAGATATAGTTGGGCTCACCTCCACACAGAGCATGGGCTCTGGTACCAAACACCTGGAGAGGGGCTGGATTCATTAAAGCAAAACGTTATCATCATTAATACAACTATATTTTGAACGAGAGCATTTTGATTGTCCTTCCTTTGCCTTTTTCAGCGCCATGAAGCAGAGTCAGCTGGACTCCAGCCAATGCTGGTCGTAGCCAAGTCCTTAAACTTAACACACAATGTGAGACAATCTGACTTTAAGTCTCATTTCAGTTCACACAGCCTTTACCTTCCCGCCCATTGCGCTAAATGACACAATTAACACAAAAGCACCTTTTGTGTGGAGGCCATGATGGAGACACACTGACGGACCATGTAGTCATAACTCATCCTAATGGAGACACACTGACAGACCATCTAGTCATAACTCATCATGATGGACATACTGACAGACCATGTAGTCATAACTCATCATGATGGAGACACACTGACAGACCATGTAGTCATAACTCATCATGATGGAGACTGACTGACAGACCATGTAGTCATAACTCATCATGATGGAGACTGACTGACAGACCATGTAGTCATAACTCATCATGATGGAGACTGACAGACCATGTAGTCATAACTCATCATGATGGAGACTGACAGACCATGTAGTCATAACTCATCATGATGGAGACACACTGACAAACCATGTAGTCATAACTCATCATGATGGAGACACACTGACAGACCATATAGTCATAACTCATCATGATGTAGACCCACTGACGGACCATGTAGTCATAACTCATCATGATGGAGACACACTGACAGACCATGTAGTCATAATTAATCATGATGGAGACTGACTGACAGACCATGTAGTCATAACTCATCATGATGGAGACTGACAGACCATGTAGTCATAACTCATCATGATGGAGACACACTGACAAACCATGTAGTCATAACTCATCATGATGGAGAAATACTGACAGACCATCTAGTCATAACTCATCATGATGTAGACACACTGACAAACCATGTAGTCATAACTCATCATGTTGGAGACACACTGACAAACCATGTAGTCGTAACTCATCATGATGGAGACACACTGACAGACCATCTAGTCATAACTCATCGTAATGGAGACACTGACAGACCATGTAGTCATAATTCATCATGATGGAGACACACTGACAGACCATATAGTCATAACTCATCATGGAGACACTGACAGACCATGTAGTCATAACTCATCATGATGGACACACTGACAGACCATGTAGTTATAACTTATCATGATGGAGACACACTGACAGACCATGTAGTCATAACTCATCCTAATGGAGACACACTGACGGACCATGTAGTCATAACTCATCATGATGGAGACACACTGACGGACCATATAGTCATAACTCATCATAATGGAGACACTGACAGACCATGTAGTCATAACTCATCATGATGTAGACACACTGACAGACCATGTAGTCATAACTCATCATGATGGAGACACACTGACGGACCATGTAGTCATAACTCATCCTAATGGAGACACACTGACAGACCATATAGTCATAACTCATCCTAATGGACACACACTGACAGACCATGTAGTCATAACTCATCATAATGGAGACACACTGACAGACCATGTAGTCATAACTCATCATAATGGAGACACTGACAGACCATGTAGTTATAAGTCATCATGATGGAGACACACTGACGGACCATGTAGTCATAACTCATCCTAATGGAGACACACTGACGGACCATGTAGTCATAACTCATCATGATGGAGACACACTGACAGACCATGTAGCCATAACTCATCCTAATGGAGACACACTGACAGACCATGTAGCCATAACTCATCCTAATGGAGACACACTGACGGACCATGTAGTCATAACTCATCCTAATGGAGACACACTGACAGACCATGTAGTCATAACTCATCCTAATGGAGACACACTGACAGACCATGTAGTCATAACTCATCATGATGGAGACACACTGACAGACCATGTAGCCATAACTCATCATGATGGAGACACACTGACAGACCATGTAGTCATAACTCATCATGATGGAGACACACTGACAGACCATGTAGTCATAACTCATCATGATGGAGACACACTGACAGACCATGTAGTCATAACTCATCATGATGGAGACACACTGACAGACCATGTAGTCATAACTCATCATGATGGAGACACACTGACAGACCATGTAGTCATAACTCATCATGATGGAGACACACTGACGGACCATGTAGTCATAACTCATCCTAATGGAGACACTGACAGACCATCTAGTCATAATTCTTCATGATGGAGACACACTGACAGACCATGTAGTTATAACTCATCATGATGGAGACACACTAACAGACCATATAGTCATAACTCATCATGGAGACACTGACAGACCATGTAGTCATAACTCATCATGATGGACACACTGACAGACCATGTAGTTATAACTCATCATGATGGAGACACACTGACAGACCATGTAGTCATAACTCATCATAATGGAGACACTGACAGACCATGTAGTTATAAGTCATCATGATGGAGACACACTGACGGACCATGTAGTCATAACTCATCCTAATGGAGACACACTGACAGACCATCTAGTCATAACTCATCATGATGGAGACACACTGACAGACCATGTAGTCATAACTCATCCTAATGGACATACTGTCAGACCATGTAGTCATAACTCTTCATGATGGAGACACACTGACAGACCATGTAGTCATAACTCATCATGATGGAGACACACTGACAGACCATGTAGTCATAACTCATCATGATGGAGACACACTGACAGACCATGTAGTCATAACTCATCATGATGGAGACACACTGACAGACCATGTAGTCATAACTCATCATGATGTAGACACACTGACAGACCATATAGTCATAACTCATCATGATGGAGACACACTGACAGACCATATAGTCATAACTCATCATGATGGAGACACACTGACAGACCATGTAGTCATAACTCACCATGATGGAGACATACTGACAGACCATGTAGTCATAACTCATCATGATGGAGACACACTGACAGACCATGTAGTCATAACTCATCATGATGGAGACACACTGACAGACCATGTAGTCATAACTCATCATGATGGAGACACACTGACAGACCATGTAGTCATAACTCATCGTGTGTATGAAATACTGATGGGTGAGCAGTCAGAAGAGCCTCCTCCTCATGGGCTGTTCAACCGGCTGACTGTGATTGACAGGCAAACCCACCACTTGCACTTCCAGGCTCCCTTGGGCACAGTGTGGAGGGGCGGGTCCAGGCAGTAGGTGTGGTAGCTGATGTCACAGTCATCACATAGCAACAGTCGTCCAGGGTCACTGGCCTCGCCACACGCCTCGCACACCGTACACTCCAGACAGCGCCAACCCTTGGTCAAGATCACACGCGTTATCTGGAAAAAAATAACAAAACATGAAATCACCTCATCAGATTATTATTCAACATCGTATAATCCCAATATAGATAGTCGATAACTAACCATCAGTTACTAGTCAACAAAGAAAAACTTTTTGTGTGTGAGTGTGTGTGTGTGTGTGTGAACTCACCTTGATGTTGACACAGTATGGGTGGTAACACTGTCCACACTGAGAGCAGGCCAACAGTCTACCTTCAGCTCCTTGTCCGAAACTTCCACACACCACACACATGTCCTACACACACACACACACACACACGCACACGCACACACACACAAAGTAAATATTGATTTTGATTTTGATATACTCTATTGATCCCTGTAGGGAAAATCTGCTCTGCATCCAACTCATCCTACATCTAACTCATCCTTCATCTACCCATACTACACCCAGGGCTCGAAATTAACGATGTCCCGATGTCTCGGGCACCATAAAAAATCCTACTGGGACACAAATATATTTTGTCTGGGACAATTCCGGGACATTGAAAAAAAATGTCAAAGTAAACTTCGAAACAGGTGTTATTTGCAAAGTCATTAATTATGAGTATCTAGACGTTACTTTGTCGTTTGAATAATTTAATAAAAACGTGTGAACGATAGGGCAGTCAATCGCCTGTTCGTGCAAATCATAGAATGCATTCTACGTCATCCACTCTGCCAGTGGCTGCTGCTTGACTCGCGCCAATGCAGCATTCATAGAGCCAGAGCAATAGACCATCATCAACGTTCATAGAGCCAGAGCGATAGACCATCATCAACGTTCATAGAGCCAGAGCGATAGACCATCATCAACGTTCATAGAGCCAGAGCGATAAACCATCATCAACGTTCATAGAGCCAGAGCGATAGACCATCATCAACGTTCATAGAGCCAGAGCGATAGACCATCATCAACGTTCATAGAGCCAGAGCGATAGACCATCATCAACGTTCATAGAGCCAGAGCAATAGACCATCATCAACGTTCATAGAGCCAGAGCAATAGACCATCATCAACGTTCATAGAGCCAGAGCGATAGACCATCATCAACGTTCATAGAGCCAGAGCGATAGACCATCATCAACGTTCATAGAGCCAGAGCGATAGACCATCATCAACGTTCATAGAGCCAGAGCGATAGACCATCATCAACGTTCATAGAGCCAGAGCGATAGACCATCATCAACGTTCATAGAGCCAGAGCGATAGACCATCATCAACGTTCATAGAGCCAGAGCGATAGACCATCATCAACGTTCATAGAGCCAGAGCGATAGACCATCATCAACGTTCATAGAGCCAGAGCGATAGACCATCATCAACGTTCATAGAGCCAGGGCGATAGACCATCATCAACGTTCATAGAGCCAGAGCGATAGACCATCATCAACAACAGTTAAAAGAAGAAGAAGAAAGAAATGCTTAGGTGGTTGAATAAACAGCCCCCTGATGCAAGCCCCAATACTGCTGACTCCCGAAACAACTGCCGACTCCCGAAACTCCCGAAACTAATATTCATATGTTTAATAAAAGAATAAGTATTTTAAACTTATTTGGTGGACCAGAGTCCATGGTGTGATGATTAAGTGACAAAAAAGGATCAAATTATATCTATTCTGCGTAATTGGGGGAGCGACGACAAGAATTAAAATTTGGGACACTGATGGTTATATCCAGGACAATACAAAGTAGAATTCGGGACAGTTTTGGGACACTGAGGAAAAAAGTTAATTTCGAGCCCTGCCTACATCTAACCCATTCTACATCTAACCCATCCTTCATCTAACTCATCCTACATCTAACCCGTCCTACATCTAACTCATCCTACATCTAGCCCATCCTACATCTAACTCATCCTACATCTAACCCGTCCTACATCTAACCCATCCTACATCTAACTCATCCTACATCTAACCCATGCTAGCTGTGCAGCTAGGAGCAGTGGGCAGCCGCCGTGCAGCACCCGGAGAACAACTCCAGTTCTTTTTCTTATTGCCTTAGTCAGGGGTACAGGGTACCCCAAGGGCCCAGACACACCAAACCCACAAGTGGCGACGAAGGCCGACTGTTGCGTTGCCTCACGTCGCCTGCCGTCTGGGCCAGAAAGTAGCACTTGAACACACCGCAAAGACCACAGCCGATAGCCAACTGGCATGTACGTTCTGCACTGATTCACTGAGCTGAACAGCCAATCAGAGTGATCTCTCTCACCGACGGGCTCTGCCCATTCAACATGCTGAATCATCTGAAAAGCTGCCGACAGGAGTCCGACTAGTGCTAATGGTGAAGGACACACCGCAAAAACTAGGTTCACAGACGCTCACCGATGGCCCGACCTGTGTCAGCGCCCTAACATACATTCTTTTTGATGGTGGGAGGAAACTGGAGTGCCCAGAGGAAACCCATGCAGACATGGGGAGTACATGCAAACTCCACACAGAGGACGACCCGTGACGACCTCCAAGGTTGGACTACCCCGGGGTTCGAACCCAGGACCTTCTTGCTGTGAGGCGACAGCACTAACCATTGCCCCACCGTGCTGCCAAAAAAATAAAAAGTGGAATGCTTCATTTATGTGTCACCCTTGTGGTGCAGGGGCCATGCTACTCTTCTCTGTATCATTCCAAATTTAGTATATGTATCGCCTAAGAAATACAATTTATCCTCAATACCATCACAAATAGAAATATCTGCTTGGCAAAACTGTTTGAAATCCATTTACACAGAAGTCTCACACACAGAAATGTTGTTATATAATATATACACAGATCCGCCAAAACATTAAAACCACTGACAGGTCAGTGACTAACATTGAGTATATCATTACAATGGCACCTGTCAGGGGGTGGGATGTATCAGGCAGATAGTGAACAGTCAGTTCTTGAGGTTGGTGTGTTGGAAGCAGGAAAACCGGGCAAGTATAAGATCTGAGCAGCTTTGACAAGAGCCAAATTGTGATGGTGAGACGACTGGGTCAGAGCATCTCCAAAATGACAGGTCTTGTGGGGTGTTCGCTGCATGCAGTGGTCAGCACCTACCAAAAGTGGCCCAAGGAAGGAAAACTGTGGAACCGAGTTCAGCAGTTGAACCGCGAGGGTCATGGGTGCCCAAGGCTCATTGATGCACATGGGGCGCAAAGGCTAGCCTTCTCTGGTCCGATCCCACAGAGCTACTCATGGTCAAATTGCTGAAAAATCTACTTCTGGCCATGACAGACAGATGTCAGAACACACAGAGCATCACAGCTTGCTGCGTAAATGCAGACCGGTCAGAGCACCAATGCTCACCCCTGTCCACCGCCAAAAGTGCCGATAATGGGCATATGAGCATCAGAACTGGACCATGGAGCAATGGAAGAAGGTGGCCTGTTCTGATGAGTCATGTTTTCTTTTACATCATGTGGACGGCCAGGTGTGTGTGAGTCGTTTACCTGGGGAAGAGATAGAACCAGGATGCACTATGGGAAGAAGGTGAGCCGGTGGCGGCAATGTGATGCTCTGGGCCTGTTCTGCTGGGAAACCTTGGGTCCTGGCATTCATTTGGATGTTACTTTCACATGTACCACCCACCTACACATCGTTGCAGACCAGATAGACTCCATCATGGCAACAGTATTCCCTGATGGCAGTGGCCTCTTTCAGCAGGATAATGCCCCCTGCCACACTGCACAGCACATTGTTCAGGAATGGTTTGAAGAACATGACAAACAGTTCAAAGTGGTGCCTTGGCCTCCAAATTCCCCAGATCTCAATCTGATCGAGCATCTGTGGGATGTGCTGGAAAAACAAGTCCAATCCATGGAGGCCCCACCTCAAAATGTACAGGACTTCAAGGACCTGTTGTTAAGGTCTTGGTGCCAGATACCAGAGGACACCTTCAGAGGCCTTGTGGACTCCAAGCCTCGGTGGGTCAGAGCTGTTTTGGTGACACGAGGGGGACTTACACAATATTAGCCAGGTGGTTTTAATGTTTTGGCTTATCACTAAATCATAAACAACTTCACACACTCCTGTGACAGACATATCTCACTATTTAGAAGTTCAACTAGCGTCTCGTCTCAACACATGTTCAACTAGTCTCTTGTTACCATAGATGGTCTCTATCATTTTAGCATTTCCCAGCATTTATATGAAGCATATTAATAAAGTCTCTTTGCAAGTAAAAATTTGAAATCAACCAATTTTTGATTATTTCACATGCTGTCTCTACCAGTGAAGAAAACACACTGTTTTTGGTGGGCAAACAGTGTTTCTTAAATACACTAATCAGACTGGCTGCCAGACTGGTACCGACAGGGCAGCTGTCCAATGGTTGGGCTGATTCAAAAAGTAGGTTGAAGCTGATTGGCTGTAGCATTCAAATGACATAACCAACAAACCAATACCAAAATGGCTTGCAACATCACATGATCTTTGAATATGGAAACTACAGCACAATGTAACAAGATCAAGAACTGATACTTTCCATCACCGAGATCAAGTGCAACTGTGCTGACTTGCAGAACGGCAAGGGAAAATCCATTTAGTAGAACAGGACTCTCTAAAACTACAATACTCAAGTCTTTCCATGCAGACATAACCTTTTTAGTACTGTCTATTTCTGGTGTTTGTAAGACAGTAACTAATCCACTACTGTACAAATCCTGCAGACTGACGTTGTACTTGATGTGAATGGTTAACCATTCACATTAAACCATGTGGTAAAAATGACGGGGCACAATGCTTCCCATCCCCATCATAACAGCCCAATGAGGAAGAAGTAGGCAGATAGTGTTGAGTTTGAAGAAGTGAAGTTGTTGTGTCTAACAACCAGATATGACAGAACAAGCTGGTAGAAGACCTTTACCAACAGATACTACAACATCCATCCATCCATTATCCGAACCACTTATCCTGCTCTCAGGGTCGCGGGGATGCTGGAGCCTATCACAGCAGTTATTGGGCGGCAGGCGGGGAGACACCCTGGACAGGCCGCCAGTCCATCACACAGGGCTGACACACACACACACACACACACACACACACACACACACACACACACACACACACACACACACCTAGACACAATTTAGTGCAGCCGATTCGCTTGACCTACATGTTTTTGGACTGTGGGAGGAAACTGGCGCACCCGGAGGGAACCCACACAGACACAGAGAGAATATGCAAACTCCACACAGAGGACGACCCGGGACAACCCCCAAGGTTGGACTACCCCGGGGCTCGAAACCAGAACCTCTTTGCTGTGAGGCGACCGCGCTAACCAATGGGCCATCTTGCCGCATCATTAAGTGAAACTCAGGTTCAACCAGGTTTTTTTTCATTGGTTTCTGATAACAACACCGCTGACTCGTTCATTTTGAATGGAGCTCAAACAACACTCACCTTAAAACCCCTACATAGGACAGACAGTTACAATAAAACCAAGAGATTCAGTACGGTAGCTTTAGTATCAAAAACTAGCTGTCTGCCCCCCTGAACATACACACAGAGCGACAGATAGACAGTACCTGTTTGAGGGTGAAGTGGTCAGAGGTGGAGAACATGACCACTGTATTGTGCATTGAGTTCTCTTCCTCTGTCAACTGGTTGACCTGAGAAAGACAGAGACACACAGAGACACAGAGATAGAGAGACAGACAGACAGACAGACAGACAGACAGAGAGAGACAGAGAGAGCAAGACAGAGAGACAGTTAAATTCAGATCAGTGAATCAATAGAAAACTAGAAGAGTGCACTCATTAGAGTGCATATCACCAGCAGGTGTATCGCCCCTTCTCCGGTGCTTGGACTTAGGCAAAAAACCAGCTGAGAAGTTAGCAGTCAATTGTGGAAGTCCATGAGAGGTCCTTGATCATACAGTCATAAATGTGCACAAAAATTATTAGGCTGACAGTCCCTGCAGTATGCGAGATTAGCAGTGGACCGATACACGCACACACTGACAGAAAAACCAGTGTCTTTCCTGCCATTATGAGACTTTGCATGGCACCCAAGTTGATTGAATGGGAAATCTGAGGGGGAAAAAAAAAAGTTTTAATATGCACACACAACAGTAGAGCCTTCCTCCCAGCGACTCGCAGTTGTATAGAGGCGATCTTCTCATTCCCCAGGGAGAACTCCAACATGGCAGCACTCAACCGGGGACTTGTGAGTATGTGCACACCCGCCCGGCGCCTGTCAACTTGGCCAACTCCGGAAAAAGTAAAGAGTCCAGCCCCTCTCCAGGAATTTGGTACAACAGCCCATACTATGTGTGGAGGTGAGCCCAACTATATCTAGTTGGTACCACTCCACCTCCCGCACCAGCTCAGGCTCCTTCCCTGCCAGAGAGGAGACATTCCACATCCGAGGACCAGTCTGCGATGCCGGAAGTCGGCACGCCCAGGTCCCCGCCTTTGCCTGCCACCCGGCCTGCACTGTACCTACCCCAACGCTCATCCCTGCGGGTGGTAGGGGGAAGGCTCTGACTGTTGTATGTGTTTATGAACCGAATAGCAGTTTGGAGTATCCGGCCTTCTTGGAGTCTCTGGTTGGTGTCCTGGATAGGGTTCCACCTGGGGACTCTATAGTTCTGCTGGGGGACTTCAATGCTCATGTGGGCAACAATGGAGAAACCTGGCGGGGTGTGATTGGGAGGAACAACCTCCCGCTCGGAACCCGAGTGGTGCCTTGTTATTGGACTTCTGTGCTAATCATGGATTGGCCATAACAAACACCATGTTCGAACATAAGGTAGTTCATAAGTGTACTTGGTACCAGAACACCTTAGGCTGAAGATAGATGTTAGATTTTGTGGTCGTATCATCAGATCTGCGGCCGTATGTTTTGGACACTTGGATGAAGAGAGGAGCAGAGCTGTCAACTGATCACCACCTGGTGGTGAGTTGGATCAGATGGCGGGGGAGGCAGCCAGACAGACCTGGCAAACCCAAATGTGTAGTGGGGGTGAACTGGGAACGTCTGGCGGAGGCCCCTGTCAGTGAGGTCTTCAACCCCCGCCTCTGGAAGAAGTTCTCATGTATCCCAAGGGAGGCTGGGGACATGGAGTCTGAGTGGGCCATTTCAAAGCCTCTATTGCAGATGTGGTGGGTAGGAGCTGTGGTCATAAGGTCATCGGTGCCTGTCGAGGTGACAACCTAAGAAACCGCTGGTGGACACTGGTGGTGAGGAAAGCCGTCACACTCAAGGAGGCCTTTTGGGCATGGTTGGCCAAGGGGTCTCCTGAAGCAGCAGACAGGTATCGGGAGGCCAGAAGGGCTATGGCTTCGGCAATCACAAAAGCAAAAACTCGGATGTGAGAGGAGTTCGGCGACGCTATGGAGGAGGACTTTCAGTTGGCTTCAAGGAAGTTCTGGCAAACCATCTGGTGACTCAGGAAGGGGAAGCAGGGCTTGACTCAGGCTATGTTCAGCTGGGGAGGGTAAATGCTGATCCGAACTGGGGATGTTGTCGGGCGGTGGAAAGAATACTTTGAGGAGCTCCTGAACCCAACTAAAATGTCCTCAGTGGAGGAGGTAGAGTCTTATGCGGGAAAAGCCCCCCCCCCCCGAATCCCTGGCAGAGGTCTCTGAGGTGGTTAAGAAGCTCCTCGGTGGCAAGGTGCCAGGTGTGGATGAGATTCACCCTGAGATGCCGAAGGCTCTGGACATTGTTGGGCTGTCTTGGCTGACATGTCTCTTCAGTGTCGCGTGGAGGTCGGGGACAGTACCTGTGGGGTGGCAGACTGGGGTGGTGGTTCCCATATTTAAAAAAGGGGACCAGAGAATGTGCTCCAATTATTAGGGCATCACACTGCTCAGCCTCCCTGGAAAGTCTACTCTAGGGTGCTGGAAAGGAGGCTCCGACCGATTGTGGAACCTCAGATCCAGGAGGAACAATGCGGATTCTGTCCTGGCCGTGGAACAATGGACCAAATCTTTACCCTTGCGGAAGTACTGAGGGGGACATGGGAGTTTGACCAGCCAGTATACATGTGTTTTGTGGACTTGGAGAAGACTTACGACCGTGTACCTCGGGGCACTCTGTCGGGGGGGGGGGGGTACTGCGGGAGTATGGGGTACCGGGGCAGTTGCTACAAGCCATCCACGGCCCTTGTATAACCAAAGTGAGAGCTGTGTCCACATTCTCGGCATAAAGTCAAACATGTTTTCGGTGGGTGTCAGACTCCGCCAAGGTTGTCCTTTGTCTCCGATTCTGTTTGTGATATTCATGGACAGGATCTCAAGGCGCAGCCAAGGTGAGGAGTGTGTCCATTTTGAGAACCTCAGAATTACATCTCTGCTCTTCGCAGATGATGTGGTTTTGTTGGCGTCATCAGAACGCGACCTCCAGCACACTGGGGGCAGTTTGCAGCTGAGTGTGAAATGGCCGGGAGGAGAGTCAGCACCTCCAAGTCTGAGGCCATAGTTCTCTACCAGAAAATGGTGGATTGCTCCCTCTGGGTTGGGGATGAGTTGTTGCTTCAAGTGAAGGAGTTCAAGTATCTCGGGGTCTTGTTCACGAGTGAGGGTAGGATGGAGCGGGAGATTGACAGGTGGACTGGTGCAGCATCAGCAGTAATGTGGACACTGTACTAGACCGTTGTGGTGAAGAGGGAGCTGAGCCGGAAGGCAAAGCTCTCAATTTACCAGTCAGTCTTTGTTCCAACCCTCACCTATGGTTATGAGCTTTGGATAGTGACTGAAAGGGTGAGATCGTGGATAGAAGCGGCTGAAATGAGTTTCCTCCGTAGGGTGTCTGGGCTCAGCCTTAGAGATAGGGTGAGGAGCTCGGACATCCGGAGGGAGCGCGGAGTAGAGCTGCTGCTCCTTCGCATCGAAAGGAGCCAGTTGAGGTGGTTCAGGCATCTGATTAGGATTCCTCCTGGGCGCCTTCCTCTGGAGGTTTTCCGGGCATGTCCAACTGGGAGGACACCCCGGGGTAGACCCAGAACTCGGTGGAGGGACTGCATGTCCAATCTGGCCTGGGAACACCTTGGGACCCCCCAGGAGGAGTTGGAGGGCATTGCTGGGGAGAGGGACATCTGGAGTGCCCTACTTAGCTTGCTGATGAGCTAGGGATAAGAAGCTTTAACATGCAGCGCTCAAGTTAAAAAAATCTACCTAATAAAATGTTTTGCTTGTCAGTCTGTGGATGCACAGCCTCCTAGAGGACCCCCGCATGAATGTGACCAAGTCTAATATGAATCTGCACCTTCCAAAAAGAAAAAAATTTGCTAGACCACCATTTTGGTCTATCCCTAACTCTGTCTTTATTTTCATAATATAATAATGCTGGGTAAACTGTTTACGCTCGCTCATGCGTGACTCACATCTCCAGTTGACTTAGACTGGGCAGTGACAAGAATATGCAACACTTCCTGTTTTGACTGCAACCTAGAGGAAGTTGGTCCTCCATAACGTTCTAATTTTTTGGATTACCTAAATTCTTTTAAAACTTTTGATCTTGTCGCCGCCCGATCTGAGTCAAACGTAGATGTGAGTTGTACATGTGCGATCATAAACTGTTTACCCAGCTTTATTTAATTATGAAAATAAAGACAGAGGTTATTATTTTTGGTTCATCCAGTGTTCCTCCAGTTCTCCTGGGCTGAGATCAGCAGTGAATGATTTGCTGACTTGCAAAATACGATTGACTTCTCGTTTACTTTCAAGACTCATACCTGAATACATCATGTTTTGACACTGTTGCAGCCTGATCTACGGTTGACTCAGATCAGTCAGCGACAGAAAGCAGTGTTGGTCAAGCGAGCCCAAGTGTGAATGAAGAGAAGGAGCAGCGGTAGTGAGAACAAAGCAGTATGCGAGATTAGCTAGGGACAGATCTACACACACACACACACACACACACACACAAAAACATGCGACCAAACACATAATCCACTCCATGCTACCACCTGGCGCAGATAATAATGAAGAAAAAAAGCTGATGTTTGAGTGCATGTGAATGTCTTACACCAGGAGGTACAGTCAAATGGTCCTGGGTCTTCAGGCGACTCCTTCCTCTGCCTCCTCTCCCTCCTCCCACACCTCCTCCTCTAGCTCTCCTTCTCCCTGGAAACCCTGAACCACGACCCTGACAGGAGAATAGAGAAACGTTTATCTCAGACAGGTAGACGGGTAGTCAAACAGAGAGACAGATAAGTAGACAAAACAAAAGAAAGTAAGAGACAACAATCGTGCCACTGAAAGAGACAGATGGAAGAAAAGCTGGCAGATATTGTTCTGACTGAAAGACAGAAGTGTACTTTCTCCTACACGGTAAAATTATACAACCATCAGACTGAACTGCTTTAAAACATTCATATCAAATGTTCTTGTCTGATGAGGAGAAATAACCCAGATTAGACTCTGCTAGCATCAATGTTTTTCTGTTTATAGTACGTTTTTACACACTATGATACAACCCCACACAAACACATTTCTCTACACTACTTATTAAATCATCTATATTAACATTACTGTTATTACTAGCATTTCTATTGGGAATGATCAAAGTGAAAAAATTAAATACTATACTCATCATCATCATCATTATTATAACAATATTATCTGCATTAACCAGCATAGAGCGGTGGGTCAGGCAGAAGGGGAAGGAAGGTGGGTGAAGTTAAGCAGAAGGTGACAGTAAAGCTCATCATGTGTGAGTGCCACTGTGAGCAGTTCATGACAGAGACAGCAGTACATCACTGTGTGCTGCTTTTACCACTGGCATGCTCCAGAGGGGAGATCCTGGTGGGTGGGGCTTAGGGCTTTCCCAACCCCCCTCCCCCATGGAATCCTGGGAGGAGGAGGGGGGGCTCACCACCCTGCGACTACTCCACGACCAACCCTGAGTCAGGAAGGAGGGAGAGAGAGGAGAGGAGAGGAGAGGTGAAAAGAAGAGGTGTAGGAGACAAAAATGTAGGAACATAAATGCAATAAGCCACAAAAACATCAAACTCAAAAGAAAAAAAACAGGCAAAAACAATGTCCGAATGTTCTGATGTCCAATGTTCTGATGATAAATGCTCTAATGTTCTATTGTTCTAACATTCTAATGTTC
Organism: Lampris incognitus; assembly: GCF_029633865.1. Taxonomy (NCBI): domain Eukaryota; kingdom Metazoa; phylum Chordata; class Actinopteri; order Lampriformes; family Lampridae; genus Lampris; species Lampris incognitus. The sequence goes on along the minus strand of NC_079229.1, from coordinate 38,476,363 downwards.
TGATGAGTCATGTTCTAATGTTCTCCTGGTTTAACATTCTGATGTTCTGATGATTCACATTCTATTTTTCTACTAGAAAGATAGAACGTAAATGCTAGCGTCCGGCGACGGAGGTGTTCTCTTCGGTCTGCGGACAGTAGCTAGTCAGCTTAGATACAGGTGAGAGTAGCTTGCTTCTGAAGCGAGAAGAGGTGACTGAATGACGAGTGATGCTGCGTCAGTCACATATAGGTCGCAGCGCCCTGACGCAGATGTCATTACTGCCAACCAATCAGGGCCGGCGTAATGGTACAAGTGCTTCTGTGAATACGTGAGGGGGCGTATCCCATCGTAAGACAGCTCACGCATGCTATTCAGAGAACCGGGGTTACGGAAGTAACCTAAAGTTATATCTTTCTACTGTGTGATGTCCTAATGTCAGGTGTCCTTATGTTCTGTTGTCCAGAGTTCTGATGATCTGTTGGGTGTTTTAGCATGTCTAATGCTTTCATGTTCCAGTGTTGTGTCAGGTGTAATATGTGCATGTACTAAAGTTCTTTTATAATGCTATCAAGTTAGACAACCGAACGTGTGAGTCATGCATGTTCACAGGTACAGTTCATGCTAATGGAGCAGACATGCTGACGGGACCGTCAGCAGCAGCTAGGAGGTTCTGCTGATTTGTCAGTTTATGTTCTCCTCATCATACACTTAAACAGCATGCACCATCACAGGAAAACCTCACAGGATCCACCTGTTTTAAAGCCTCTGGAAATTTGGCTTGAAATAGTAAAAATGCATGTATGATATCAAAGTTGAGTGTCTCATTAAGCATCCACAAAAATCTGAGTGAAAATAAACCTTCATAACTATTAGAAAACCTAGGTCAAAAACAGCTCATTTTACTGTTTAGACCATTTCACAAGACTGTGTAGGTGTGACAGATCACGTTTTGATTGACATCTTCCTCTGCCTGGTGCCTAAGTTGTGTCATTTTTCAAAACGGCGCAGTGTGCATGTAAACAACCTCTTTTCTAGTCTGGACCTCTATCCTGACCAAGCTCATACGTGTACCCCTTGTTCCAGCGGTGGTATTGGGAACCATCGGCAGGGGGACAGGGGTGTTGCCCCTTCCGGTGTTTTCTAAACATAACTCTTGAAACCGTTAACTTACATAAGTGCAGTGCGGGTCGCCCCGCCCTGACGTCCCCACTGTGCGCCCCTGGGTAGCCAACTCGCCCCTCTCATCCAGGGAGGTAGCAGGGGATTTATGCTTCCCGGGCTGCAGCCCTGTCCGGAAGGCACTAGCTATCTGCGTAGAGACAAGTTGGCTCGAACTCAGAAGAGACAGATTGAGCAGGAGCACAGAGGTTTAGCTGCACCTGTATGGGTGAGACAACTGATGTGGGGGTTTTTATGAGTGGTTTGTGGAATTAATTCCGTAGTTTTCGTAATAAATATCTGAGTATAAGCATGCCCAATTAAAACCCAATATCAGGAAAGTTTACAAAAACTTAAATGACAATATTTCAAATTTGGATTTAACCTAATTTTTAATACGTTTTAGATGCTTACTATTATGTACATAAGACCCTCAATTACATAGCTAGAAGGCTATTGTGGATTTGGGTTTCCAGTGGCTTTAACCCCTGGTGTTGATGAAGATGAAGAAGGAGAACGTGGGCGTCCGGGTAATGCAGCGGTCTATTTCGTTGCCTACCAACATGGGGATCGCTAGTTCGAATCCCCGTGTTACCTCCGGCTTAGTCGGGCGTCCCCACTGACACAATTGGCCGTGTCTGTGGGTGGGAAGCTGGATGTGGGTATGTGTCCTGGTTGCTGCACTAGCGCCTCCTCTGGTTGGTCGAGGCGCCTGTTAGTGGGGAGGGGGAACTGGGGGGGGGAATAGCGTGATCCTCCCACGCGCTACGTCCCCCCGGTGAAACTCCTCACTGTCAGGTGAAAAGAAGCGGCTGGTGACTCCACATGTATGGGAGGAGACATGTGGTAGTCTGCAGCCCTCCCCGGATCAGCAGAGGGGGTGCAGCAGAGACCGGGACGGCTCAGAAGAATGTGGTGATTGGCCAAGTGCAATTGGGGAGAAATGGGTGGGGGTGCTTACAAAAAAAAAGGAGATGGAGAACCTAACATGTCCACAGCAGGACTGTAACCATTTAGAATGTAGTATGTCTCCTGTATGTTTACTATTAATATTAATATCTAAATTAATATAAATAGCTAAATGAAAAGAAAGGTATAAGAACGTGTCATGCTTTCTTTGTTGCTGACATGGGTCGGAACGTGACTTTGAGGGTGACGCGGAACCATCATTTGGTTTATTCATGTAGTGAGCAGGAGTCACTTTGATTGGCAAACTAGATTCCCCACATAAAGCACAACACTTGCTGACATGAGCTCACCTCCACACAGCTCTACATACAACTCTCAAACATGGAGATTCAATTTGATTCCCATCATGCAATTCAGCACATTTCTTCCAGATAAACAGAGCAGATATGACCACATGCAGATGCTCCGAGACTGACATGCTGAGAGGAGGAGGAAGAGGAGAGAGGAACTGAAGAGAACACAGAGGAGAACAGAGAAGAGGAGGAGAACAGAGGAGGAAGAGGACAGAAGAAGAGAAGAAAAGAACAGGAGAGAAGCAGAACAGGAAGTAAAAGGAGAGAAGAACAGAGAAGAGGGAGGAGGGAGGACTGGGCTGTACTGTGTTCAAGACCATTATCTGGTTTGAATGAAGGGAAATATGGACCATAGTCTGGGCTCAGCCTGCACAGAGATCCCACTTCAAAACAGAAAACTATCTAACACTCAAATCATTTAAGTTCCCATTAACAACACGTTTTGATAATTTGAAATATTGTTAGTTGAATCTGCTCTACTGGTGATCTAAAATCTAAGTAATACTCTCCCCTCCCTAAACAAAGAAAAGTACAGCCAAGGTGCCACAGAGTAAGGCCTTCACTGCTACCCTGGCTAACAGTGGAGGGGTGGTTGTGGGGATGATAGAGAGCCAAAGTTCAACTGGTAGTGCAGACTGGAAAGTTCAACTGGTAGTGCAGACTGGAAAGTTCAACTGGTAGCGCAGACTGGAAAGTTCAGCTGATAGAGCAGACTGGAAAGTTCAACTGGTAGAGCAGACTGGAAAGTTCAACTGATAGAGCAAACTGGTAAGTTCAACTGGTAGAGCAGACTGGAAAGTACAACTGGTAGAGTAAACTGGAAAGTTCAACTGATAGAACAGACTGGAAAGTTCAACTGGTAGAGTAAACTGGTAAGTTCAACTGATAGAGCAGACTGGAAAGTTCAACTGGTAGCACAGACTGGAAAGTTCAACTGGTAGAGTAAACTGGTAAGTTCAACTGATAGAGCAGACTGGAAAGTTCAGCTGATAGAGCAGACCGGAAAGTTCAGCTGATAGAGCAGACTGGAAAGTTCAGCTGGTAGAGCAGACTGGAAAGTTCAGCTGATAGAGCAGACTGGAAAGTTCAGCTGATAGAGCAGACTGGAAAGTTCAGCTGATAGAGCAGACTGGAAAGTTCAGCTGATAGAGCAGACTGGAAAGTTCAACTGGTAGAGCAGACTGGAAAGTTCAACTGGTAGAGCAGACTGGAAAGTTCAACTGGTAGAGCAGACTGGAAAGTTCAAATGGTGGAGCAGATTGGAAAGTTCAACTGATAGAGCAGACTGGAAAGTTCAACTGGTAGAGCAGACTGGAAAGTTCAAATGGTGGAGCAGACTGGAAAGTTCAACTGATAGAGCAGACTGGAAAGTTCAGCTTATAGAGCAGACCGGAAAGTTCCGCTGATAGAGCAGACTGGAAAGTTCAGCTGATAGAGCAGACTGGAAAGTTCAGCTGATAGAGCAGACTGGAAAGTTCAACTGGTAGAGCAGACTGGAAAGTTCAACTGGTAGCACAGACTGGAAAGTTCAACTGGTAGAGCAGACTGGAAAGTTCAGCTGATAGAGCAGACTGGTAAGTTCAACTGGTAGAGCAGACTGGAAAATTCAACTGATAGAGCAGACTGGAAAGTTCAGCTGATAGAGCAGACTGGAAAGTTCAACTGGTAGCGCAAACTGGAAAGTTCAACTGGTAGAGTAAACTGGTAAGTTCAACTGGTAGAGCAGACTGGAAGGTTCAGCTGATAGAGCAGACTCGAAAGTTCAGCTGATAGAGCAGACTGGAAAGTTCAACTGGTAGAGCAGACTGGAAAGTTCAACTGGTAGAGCAGACTGGAAAGTTCAACTGGTAGAGCAAACTGGTAAGTTCAACTGGTAGAGCAGACTGGAAAATTCAACTGATAGAGCAGACTGGAAAGTTCAGCTGAGAGAGCAGACTGGAAAGTTCAGCTGATAGAGCAGACTGGAAAGTTCAACTGGTAGGGCAGACTGGAAAGTTCAACTGGTAGAGTAAACTGGTAAGTTCAACTGGTAGAGCAGACTGGAAAATTCAACTGATAGAGGACTGGAAAGTTCAGCTGATAGAGCAGACTGGAAAGTTCAACTGATAGAGCAGACTGGAAAGTTCAACTGGTAGAGTAAACTGGTAAGTTCAACTGATAGAGTAAACTGGTAAGTTCATCTGATAGAGCAGACTGGAAAGTTCAACTGGTGGAGCAGACTGGAAAGTTCAGCTGATAGAGCAGACTGGAAAGTTCAACTGGTGGAGCAGACTGGAAAGTTCAGATGATAGAGCAGACTGGAAAGTTCAACTGGTGGAGCAGACTGGAAAGTTCAGCTGATAGAGCAGACTGGAAAGTTCAACTGGTAGAGCAGACTGGAAAGTTCAACTGGTAGAGCAGACTGGAAAGTTCAACTGGTAGAGCAAACTGGTAAGTTCAACTGGTAGAGCAGACTGGAAAATTCAACTGATAGAGCAGACTGGAAAGTTCAACTGATAGAGCAGACTGGAAAGTTCAACTGATAGAGCAGACTGGAAAGTTCAACTGGTGGAGCAGACTAGAAAGTTCAACTGGTAGAGCAGACTGGAAAGTTCAACTGGTAGAGCAGACTGGAAAGTTCAACTGGTAGAGCAGACTGGAAAGAGGAAGTCGTGTTCTGAGCCGGTAAGCTGATGGTACTGCTGTCTGAATGGATCTGACACAGCATCCACAAAGGAAACCACATCAGAATGTTTCTGAGGAAGACTGAACACACACACACACACACACACACACACCTTGGCTAGAAATTGAAAGGGAAAGGTGGAGGATAGGGCGCCGCTGAGACAGAGGTCGAAGGTCAAGGTTGTGTACCTGTTTGACCCTTGGTCTTCCAGGGGAGAATTTCCTTTTGGAGATGGCCGGCTTCCCCATTCCGATCTTTGGGGTAAGGGAGACCACAGTGGTGGCTGGAGGAGGAAAACTGGCACTGCAGGTTTGGGACTAGGAGCAGAGACACAAGGAGGGGACAGATTGTTAGCAGCAATTATACATGAGGAGACAGACTGTTAGGAGCAGTCAAAAAGGAGAGGACAGACTGTTTTATTTGATCTGAGATAAAATAACAATAATAATATTAATAATAGATAATTGAAGCAATGGGGTATTACTTTTGTGTGGGAAGGAGACTCTGGAGCTCCAGGAGCAGAGGTCGTTCTAGGGGGAGTTGTGGGAAGGGAGAGGGGAGGAGGGGTGACAGAAATCCTGGCTGGGGAGGACTCGGGTGAGGCCTCAGTGGAGAAGGGAGACTGTCGGAGGCGGATGGAGAGGTCATCTGATGGTCTACAGGAGGCCTGGGGGGGAGGTCTGAGACTCCTGCTCTTCCCCCTGCGGAGGGGAGGGCTAGGAGAGAAGCAGAGCAGGGAGGGAGGAGGTGAAGAGGAGGTCATCAGCTTCATCACCTCCATGTCAAAAGATGTTTCCAGTCCCAACTCGTCCATCCTCTCTCTTCCTCTCTCCTCCGCTCCCTCCTCTACCTCCTCTTCCTGCTGCTTCCTGGTAACCACTTGCTCAGCAGTTTTCATCAAGACCCCGGAGTGTTGTGAGGTTTCAGAAAATGACATCTCAATAGGCCCCTCCTCCTCCTGTGTCTTTTGCCCCATCCTTGCCAAAGGCCCTGCATGTGATTGGTGGAGATCTTTGGTGGTTTTTGTCGTAGCAACATCAGTTGGTTTGGACAAGCTCTCGGATTGGCTCTCGTCATGTGCAGGCCTCGCTTGACAGGACAGTGACGACTCCTTAAGTCCCGCCCCCTCCCCTAACTCTGATTCTTCCCGATTGGTCTCTTTCTCTTCCTGCAAATGTTCCTCAAAAATGGAGTGAGGAGGAGAAGGGGACTGAGTAGCAGGGGGGGAGGGTTGAGGGGAGGATAGGGGGGAGGGAGAGAGGGGTAACGCAGTTCTGTGAAGGGAGGCTACAGGGGAGGAGGAAACGTCTGGAGAACCTGCTCCAGGAGGAGGAGACCGCAGGGAGGAGAGGGGAGAGGGGGGCTGCTGCTCAAGGGAGCGCGGAGAAGAGGAGGGGGGTGAGGTGGGGAGTAAGGCAGACGGCATGGGGGAGGTAGAATCTGACTGAGAGAGAAGGGAACAGGAGGAGTGGTGTGGACAAGGAGAGGAGGGAAGGGCTGCATTGGAGACGAGGGAGGAGTCGCCTTGAGGAGAAGACTGAGGATCTCTGACTGTCATGACTGTTTGGTAGACCTCCTCCACACCTACACACACACAAAAAACAGAGTTGAGCTTTTTCATGATTCAGAGATACTGCTGTTGACCAGATGAAGTTAGAATTAGAAATACACTGATATCTCTTTTTCACTGCTGATACCAAATCCCAGTGAGGATGTGCAGGTAGCAGATGGTACTGAGTAAAGAGCCCATCCACTACTGTCACCTAACAGTGCACACTTACACTTAGCTTGGGGACAATGGACAAAATAAGACAGAATCCGTTTTTTCTAACCAATTAAAGAAATACAAACTTCCATGTGCCAAAGATGCAGTAAATGGTCCATTTCTTATGCATGACATGTTATCTATGTGTTGTGTGTCAGAGTTCAGTTGGGGGTAAAATCCATTGTCCATCATCACTATCTCTGTCATTTCTCCATCATCCATCATCACTCTAGGGTCAAAAGAATATTTGTTCCATCCCTTGTCAGGGCGTTGTTGCTCTGACCTTTGACCTCTTCATTCCCGGTTGTTTGTAATCTATGAATTGGGACCAGCTCTGTGGCTGGACTCTGGTGATCTGATGAAGAACTAGACTGGAGACCAGCTTGTCAAATGCTGGCTGTTCTGACAGACTGAGTCAGGACACGGAGCTGCTGAGGTTGAACTGTTTCTTACCTAAGGGGGACAAGGACACAATCAAGTCCGCCTCTGTCTCAGAGCTGCCACATGCCTTGTCTTCCTTCAGGTCACTCTGCACCGCCTCCTCCTGGAGGTTTTCTATCAGCCCCTCCGTCCTCAGGACGGTTTCACCCCCCATCTCTCTCTCCTCTGTCCTCTGATCAAATTCTTCTTCTGTCTTCTGCTGTTTGTCTCCCTCCGTCTCCTTCTCTACTCTCTCCTCCTCTCCTTCCCCTCTCAGAGCTTCATCTTTATGCTCCTCCTGCTGTGTCTCCTCCTCTCTCCGCTCTCCAGCCATGCCAACATCTGGAAAAAAAATATGAGCAGATCAGAAAAAGGAGATTGTAAAAAAAAAAAAGAAAACCAGTCATCAAACTGTCAGTCAGCTCAAGTCAGCCACTCCCTTTACAGACTGGACGTGACATGACGGGTACACGCCAGCCGCCAGCAGTACTGCACCGCTCCTCCCGCTCCGTGCACTCCTCCTGCTCCTCCCACTCCTCCTGCTAATCACACTCCTCCTGCTCCTCCCACTCCCCCCGCTCCTCCTGCTAATCACACTCCTCCCGCTCCCCCTGCTAATCACACTCCCCCCGCTCCCCCTGCTAATCACACTCCCCCCGCTCCTCCCGCTCCCCCTGCTAATCACACTCCTCCTGCTCCTCCCACTCCCCCCGCTCCTCCTGCTAATCACTCCTCCCGCTCCCCCTGCTAATCACACTCCCCCCGCTCCCCCTGCTAATCACACTCCCCCCGCTCCTCCCGCTCCCCCTGCTAATCACACTCCTCCCACTCCCCCTGCTCCCCCTGCTAATCACACTCCTCCTGCTCCTCCCACTCCCCCCGCTCCTCCTGCTAATCACTCCTCCCGCTCCCCCTGCTAATCACACTCCCCCCGCTCCCCCTGCTAATCACACTCCCCCCGCTCCTCCCGCTCCCCCTGCTAATCACACTCCTCCCACTCCCCCTGCTCCTCCTGCTAATCACACTCCCCCCGCTCCTCCCGCTCCCCCTGCTAATCACACTCCTCCCACTCCCCCTGCTAATCACACTCCTCCCACTCCCCCTGCTAATCACACTCCTCCCACTCCCCCTGCTAATCACACTCCTCCCACTCCCCCTGCTAATCACACTCCCCCCGCTCCCCCTGCTAATCACACTCCCCCCGCTCCTCCCGCTCCCCCTGCTAATCACACTCCTCCCACTCCCCCCGCTCCCCCTGCTAATCACACTCCCCCCGCTCCTCCCGCTCCCCCTGCTAATCACACTCCTCCCACTCCCCCTGCTCCTCCTGCTAATCACACTCCTCCCGCTCCCCCTGCTAATCACACTCCTCCCGCTCCTCCCACATCCAAAAACTACAACACACACACACTACCACACCCACACACACTAACACATCCAAACTAACACACACACACACACACACACTAACACATCCAAACTAACGCACACACCCACACTAACACACACATCCAAACTAACATACACACCTAAACTAACACACACATCCACACTAACACACACACCCAAACTAACACACATCCACACTAACACACACACCCAAACTAACACACACATCCACACTAACACACACATCCAAACTAACACACATAACCAAACTAACACACACATCCAAACTAACACACATACCCAAGCTAACACACACATCCAAACTAACACACACGCACACCCAAACTAACACACATATCCAAACAAACACACACACCCAAACTAACACACATCCAAACTAAAACATCCACACTAACACACACACCCAAACTAACACACACATCCACACTAACACACACATCCAAACTAACACACATATCCAAACTAACACACACATCCAAACTAACACACATACCCAAGCTAACACACACATCCAAACTAACACACATACCCAAGCTAACACACACATCCAAACTAACACACATAACCAAACTAACACACACATCCAAACTAACACACATACCCAAGCTAACACACACATCCAAACTAACACACACGCACACCCAAACTAACACACATATCCAAACAAACACACACACCCAAACTAACACACATCCAAACTAAAACATCCAAACTAACACACATAACCAAACTAACACACACACCCACACTAACACACATACCCAAACTAAACAAAAAATCACTGTCCAGGAGAACGAACACCAGCCAGGATGACTGTCAGAACCGCCGGTCTGCATGGGCTAGCAGTTAGCTTAGCCCGCCCCGCTCTCCCAGCCATCAAACGCAGACGTGGACAAAGACACTGCATGGACAGTACTGGGTGAGGCCGCCTCAAAGGCGAATTCCCGCAGCCACCTTCCCACACTGGGAGCAGAACCTGTCTGGTAGACAGGCCAGTGTGCTGTTCAGACATTTTCCAAACCTCCCGGATAGAATTTTACTCTCACGGTCAGCAGTACTCTCTACAGTAAGCAAAGAACAGAGGACCAAGATTCAAACACCTGCCCTCCAGTGTCCCTGAGCAAGGCACCCAAGCCCTTCCAACAGCATTATGTAGCTGGTGTCACACTGTCCTGAAAGGAGGCTCCCTGCAGCATGAGATAATATGTTATCATGACCTCTATGTGAGAAACGTCACAGTCGGAGTGCCATCTGCCAATCACAACTCGACAACACAAAGCCCTGGTGACCACCCAATAGAAAATGAAGAAACCCCGGTGGTGAGAGCAGAGAGAGCTAGATGTTACACAATGCTGAGAAATCACCGTCGGCTGCCCCAAAAGTCACCAGAAGTCGATAGGATGGAATCGCCTAATGTGAACACTATCATAGCATATAGATGACATCACAACGATAAACAATTTGTGTATTTACCAGAACACTTTTCGGCCAGGCATTAATGGCAGGGACAGAAGTGACACCAACATTTTAAAGAAGCTATACACACATAAGTGTAGATGATTACAGAAATTAACATTTTAACATGACATGCACTGAATCAGTCCCTTCTCTTTTCCCATATACATTTGAACCAATGCTCAGCGGTGTAGACCAGCTGCTCTGCCAGCAGTCTCGACCGTGGCTGTTTCAGCTTGATGGACTCCTATCAGCGCTGTTGGATTAAGGAAGGAGGATCACAGCAGCCCTCTCTCAGTAGACTCCACTTTCATTGAAGCCAATAGGAAAGTCAAGTAGCCTGCGCCTGGGGGTTGGTGGTGGGGGTGCGCCTCGGAGATGAAGCCCCTGAGCTTGTGCTTTTGGGGACTGGCTTGTGCTCCTTGGGGCCATGCAAGGGTCTTGCTCTGTGGGCTCCTGGCCCCCCTGTGGGCTCAGTGTTCCTCTGGGGCTGCGGTTCTTTGGGCTCCAGCTGTTGTCTTGGTCGTGGGGTGCAGACCTTCAGACTAACTTTTTACCATGGTTCCACTGGTGCTCTAACTTTTCATTAGGGTGCACTAGGAACATAATTTAGGTGCATCCAAATTTTTCACCACACGTTGTGGCACCACAATAATACACTTTAAGCGTTACTTTTTTAGTCAGTTCCCATACACACACATTATGTAAATGATTGTAAACAGGAATAAAGATGCAAATAAATGTTTTTCTTTATTTAATCACAGCACACTCAACAAGAAATCATGATAACCTCCATTGTTTAAAAAATAAACTTGAAAAGTGCTGATGTTTAAAGTGCTTGACAAACTCAAAACAATAAATCAAACTTAAATAACTCGAACAAAAGAGTGTGCTGCTCCCGGGTCCTTACAGAATACCCCCTCCGCTTGCCTGGGACAGAATACCCCCTCCGCTTGCCTGGGACAGCATACCCCCTCCGCTTGCCTGGGACAGCATACCCCCTCCGCTTGCCTGGGACAGCATACCCCCTCCGCTTGCCTGGGACAGAATACCCCCTCCGCTTGCCTGGGACAGCATACCCCCTCCGCTTGCCTGGGATAGCATACCCCCTCCGCTTGCCTGGGACAGCATACCCCCTCCCCTTGCCTGGGATAGCATACCCCCTCCGCTTGCCTGGGACAGCATACCCCCTCAGCTTGCCTGGGATAGCATACCCCCTCCGCTTGCCTGGGACAGAATACCCCCTCCGCTTGCCTGGGACAGCATACCCCCTCAGCTTGCCTGGGACAGAATACCCCCTCCGCTTGCCTGGGACAGCATACCCCCTCCGCTTGCCTGGGATAGCATACCCCCTCCGCTTGCCTGGGACAGAATACCCCCTCCGCTTGCCTGGGATAGCATACCCCCTCCGCTTGCCTGGGACAGGTGTAACAGGCACCGCAGCACTTTTCTTGATGAGAAAATAACCAATAGTTCTCTTCATTTTGAATTACTAGTATGTTTTAGGGTTGTGATTTCGTTCAAGGAGGAGTACAGGGCACAGTCTCACATGCGCCTTAGTTTTTCCCCATCAGTATTCTGAAAAGACCTGCCCTACTCTGCCTCTGATTGGCTAGTACTCGTTGCCTTCGTTGGTTAGGTTTAGGCATGAGGAGTGAGATGGTTAGGGTAAGAAAATCAGGGTCAGAGCCAATCAGAGGCAAAGAAGGATGCATTAGGATGTCTTCACAGAATGCAAGTGGGGGGGGGGGAATAACGCTACACACACACACACACACACACACACACACACCACACACACAGACCTGCTAAATTTCAGGTGCACTGGTGTGACTAATGAAAATGTTTAATCACACTTGACAGATTTTTGATCGTATGTGCGACCAAATGTTACAGCTTCCTCCATTATGTTGCCACTAAATGTATCAGTCAACACAAAAGACCACAAAATCAAAGATCAGACAAAAATGTCTAGTTTTGTTGCTCGTCACTTCAGGAATTAAGTCAGCAAGCACATATGAAATATGTGTGTGTAATATGGAATTACGGACATCATAGGTTTAGAACACACATAAGTCAGCCCAAGGTTCTGAGAGAGAGAGAGAGAGAGAGAGAGAGAGAGAGAGAGAGAGAGAGAGAGAGAGAGAGAGAGAGAGAGAGAGAGCGAGAGAGAGAGAGCACAATTCAGGTGTCTCCAGCGATACTCACCCAGTGTTTGTAGAGTCTCTCGCTCTGTCAACGTTTGTTGCTGGAGGCTGGGTTTGGGAGAGCTGGGTGAGGAAGGGCAATAAAGTGGACTAACAGAATCAGACCTACTCTCAGAATGGCCTGAATGCACTGGGCTAGCCTGCATACAGCCTGACTGAATGGGGTTAGCAACAGTCCCAGTGTTTGGCGAGCTAGCTTGATGAGTCTGAGAGGAGCTTGTATGAAGAGGGGAAGCCTGACACGGACTGGTATGTGTTGGACTAGAATCAGTGGGGCTGACAAATGTTTGACCAGTGTGGCTAGGGCTAAGCCAAGCACTGCTGTCCTGAGAGGGACAAGCATGAATAGGGCTAACCTGATTGGAGCCACCACCATCAGAACTAGCTGCTCTGTGATAAATGACGGTTCCTTGGGCTTTAGGAAGAAAAGCTGGTATCTGATCAGCATGGCTTAGACCAGCCTGAGCAGAACCAGCAGAACAGCAGCCATCATGCAGTGGACTGGTAGAGTTCAGGGTAATGGGCTGAGAGCTATCTGGGGGTTTGACACAAAGCGACTCAAGCTGAGCAGGACTGGCACTGGGAGAGTCCTGCGGTGGACTCAACACAGTGGAGCTGGGCTGAGTCTCAGTAAGGCTACAGTGTGTATTGCTAATGTGAGATAGGCTACGAGGAGGGCTATTACATGTTTCATTCGTGTAAGGGCTGGCCTGAGCTTGGGCCGAACTATGTGCAGGGTTAGCACCTCTTTCACTAGTTTGAACAAAGCCCTGCGCTGCGCTAACAGAGGTTACGCTAGCAAGAGTAAGGCCACTACATGTTGAACGAGCATGAACAGGGCTGCTATGTGTCCAGCTAGTTTTCTGAGAACCTTGTGTTTGTAGCAGGATAGAAAGGGCATGACTGGGGGTGGCTTGAATGTGGACAGGACTAGTGTGGCCTTCAGGACTACACCTGGATGGACTGTGAATGATGCTAGCATGGAAAGGGCTTGCAAGTGTTTGACCAACATGTTCTTGGCTATCAGGGATCACACTGTGGCTAAAAGGGCTATGAGGTGAGCTTGCATCAGTGGGTTTACAGTAAGGACTATTGATAACTTGCATTGACATGGAACTGGCCTCTACCTGATTAGCATGTGAAGGGCTGCAGCTGGCTTGAGTATGTGCTTGGCTAACCTCTGTATAACTGGCATGTAAGGGACTAACGTTAGCTTGACCATGCACAGGGCTAACACTTAACACACTGCAGCTAACATGTGCTTCCATGTGGACTGCAGTAACACAAATGGAGCTAGTATTATCTGGTTTGGTATGGGTGGAGTTAGCATGAATTTGACCAGATTCTGTTTGATGTGCATGACTGGGACTGTTCAAAGCTATCTCCCTCTCATCCTTTGTGGAGATAGGATGAACAGGGCTAGCCTGTGATGGTGAGTGGCTAGCCTCTACAGTAATAGCTCTTAGATCAGTGGGTATGCTCTCCATTAGAATGGCTGTACCAGAGACTTGACCAGGGCTAGTGAGCGCCAAGCTAGCCAGCACTTTATTACCAAGTGTGGGGATTGCAATAGCTGGTCTAACTTGGCTATCTCTTGGGCTCACATTAGCTTCAACAACATCTGTGCTACAAGAGTCGCTGACAGGAGTAGGGCTAGCCATGCTGGCTACACAGTGTCCCAGTGAGGTGATACCTGGGGCACAGCTTTCTGACATGAGTGTGGAAGGGGAGGTTGGGGAGCTTGTGTGTGCAGGGCTGAGTGTACTACTCTGAATAGGACTGCTGCCCAGGAATTGGCTAACTGTACCAGGACTAGCTGGAGGGGTTATGGATTGTTCAGGAATGAGGATAAGAGGGGCAGGGCTGCTTTCCAGTGTTTTGTCATGGCTAGTGCTAACCTGCTCATGGCTAGGCTCGGTATCACTAACCTGTACAGGGCTGGTTCTAATCTGAGAAGGGCTACGGCTAACCTGGGAAAAGCAAAGCTCTGTAGTGCTACTCTGCACAGAACTAGGCCCTGTGGTTCTAAGCTCCAAACTGCTAACTGGCATGGCACTTTGTTGTATTGGACCCTTAAGTGTGGAACTTGTCTGGGTAGGGCTAGCAGGGTGCATGGGAAGAGTAGAGCTAAACTCTGAGAGCCCAATACGCTGTGTAAGGCTTGCAGGATGCTTAGGGCTAACATGATATGTTGGGCTAGCAGACTGTGTAGGGATCATGGGCTGTGAAGGGCTAGAAGGTTGGGTAAGACTAGCATGGTATGTAGCGCTAACAGTTTGTGTGGCACTAATAGGATGTGTAGGGATATTAGACTGTGTAGGGCTAGCCGACTGTGTAGGGCTTGCAGGTTGAGTAGGAAAGGCAGGCTGTATAGGGCTAACAGGCTGTGTAGGGTTTGCAAGCTTTGTAGGGCTAGCAGATTGTGTAGGGCTTACAGGCTGTGTAGAACTGGCCAGCTGTGTAGGACTAACAGGCTGTATTGGGCTAGCAGGCTGAGTTGGACTAGCCGGCTGTGTAGAGCTAATGGGCTGTGTAGGGTTACCAGGTTGTATTGGGTTAGCGGCCTGTGTAGGAGAAGTAGGCTGTATTGGGCTAGCAGGTTGCATAGGGCTTGAAGGTTGTATAGGGCTAGCAGATTGTGTAGGGCTTTCAGGCTGCGTAGGGCTTGTAGGACTGACAAGTTGTATAGGGCTAGAAGACTGTTTGGGGCTTGCAGGCTGTGTAGAGCTAATGGGCTGTGTAGGGCTACCAGGTTGTGTAGGACTAGCAGATTGTGAAGGGCTTGTAGCACTGACAAGTTGTGTAGGGCTAGAAGACTGTTTAGGGCTTGCAGGCTGTGGTGTAGAGCTAATGGGCTGTGTAGGGCTACCAGGTTGTGTAGGACTAGCAGATTGTGAAGGGCTTGTAGGACTGACAAGTTGTGTAGGGCTAGAAGACTGTTTAGGGCTTGTAGGCTGTGTAGAGCTAACAGGCTGTGTAGTGCTACCAGGTTGTGTAGGACTAGCAGATTGTGAATTGCTTGCAGGTTGTGTAGGACTATCGGGCTGTGTGGGGATAACAAGGTGTAGAGGGATTGCAGGTTGTATGGAGCTAGCACACTGTGCAGGTCTAGCAGGTTGTGTAACGCTTACAGGCTGTGTAGGGCTAGCAGGATGTGCAGGGCTAGCAGGTTCTGATAGACTGCACTGTGTTGGCCTGACTGGAGACTGGGAGGAGCTACATGGAGCTGAAGTAGGCCTTACAAAGGCCTGGCCTCTTGTATGGGTAGACCCACAGTACTCTGATGAAAAGGTTCCTTGGTCCAGTGTAGAGATATCCTGTGTGGTTCCACACTGTAGTGGGCTACGAGGGCAGTGAGCATGACTAAGCTGCAAGATGGTGCTCTCCTGGTCCAAAGTAGGCTGGGTACAGGAGGGGAGAGGACTAGATGGAGGTGATGAGGTAATCTGAATAGGAGTATACAGCATAGGGCTCTGAGGAGTCTGGGTGACTGAGTGGGTTGGACTACCTGCTATGGGACTGTGTGAGTGATGCTCTGTAGGACCAGACTTGGCATGGGTAGGACCAGACCCTGGCTGTGTGGGGCTGCACGAGGGGGATGTAAGGTGACAATGAGGAGGTCTACGAACCGTAGGACTTAAGTGTATAGGACTGAAATGTGTGGGACTGTGCTGAGGCCCTATAGAACCAAGTTCAGTCTGTATAGATGTGGGCATGGGGCTGTGTGATGAAGGGCTGGGCTGAGAGGAAGAGGAAGTGTGGGGTGGGGGAGTAAAGACGAGGTGGGTGGGGTTAGGAAGTGTAGCGCTAGGTTGAGAATAGATATAGGGAACCTGTATAGAGTTGGGGGGCAGGGCCACTCTAGGACTGAGTGATGGTTCTGAGGAGATAAGGTGGACATGGCTATGAACAGGGGGGTCAAGGGATGGAATCTGTGTTGGGCTTTGCATCATGGGACTTTGTAGCTTCAGCTCTTTTGAAGATCTGCAGACGGAACAAATGTAGGGGTCAGAGTTCACCTGAGCCCCATCCTTTTGGAAGACACACTCTGCATGGACACACCTGGAGAAACACACACACAAAACATGTACATGTACAGAGGTTAAACACCTTGTGTGTGTGTGTGTGTGTGTGTGTGTGTGTGTGTGTGTGTGTGTGTGTGTACCTGTAGCAGCTTGTACAGGTCAGGTGGTACATTGATGAAGGGTCTGCGTTCTCTCCGCAGATTGGGCAGGGCAGGTCAGGGTCACATGACTCACATAGAGACGGATGATTAGCCCACTGCCCTGATGACCTCTCTCCACATCGGATACACACCCTGCAGTTCTGAAAAACAACACATAGATGTCAAGTAAGAGTGAGTGTTTTGTGTGTGCTGTGTATGGACACCGATCAGCCAAAAAAATGTAAACCACCTGCGTAATATTGGATGTTGCCATTATCCTCGTGCCACCAAAACAGCTCTGACCCATCGAGGCATGGGCTCTACAAGACCCCTGAAGGTGTCGTCTCGTATCTGGCACCAAGACGTTAACAGCAGATCCTTTAAGTAAATTGATCCTGTAAATTGAGAGGTGCAGCCTCCATGGATCAGACCTGTTTTTCCATGCTTGATTAGATTGAGATCTGGGGAATTTGGAGGCCAAGGCAACACCTTGAACTCACTGTTATGTTCCTCAAACCACTCCTGAACAATTCTTTGCAGTATAGCAGGGCACATTATCCTGCTGAAAGAGGTCCCTGCCACCAGGGAATACCATTGCTATGAAGGTGTGTACCTGGTCTGCAACGATGTTTAGGCAGGTAGCACGTGTAAAAATAACATCCATATGAATGCCAGCACCCAAGGTTTCCCAGCAGAACCTTGCCCAGAGCTGGCTTGGCTTCTTCTCATAGTACATTCTGGTGGGATGTTTTCCCCAGGAAAACGATGCACACACACACAGCTGTCTACATGATGTAAAAGAAAATGTGAATCATCAGACCAGGCCACGTCCTTCCATCACTCCATGGGCCAGTTCTGATGCTCATGTGCCCATTGTAGGCACTTTCTGTGGTGGTGGACAAGGGTCATCATGGGCAGTCTGACCAGTCTGTGGCTACACAGTGCCATATGCAGCAAGCTGCAACACTCTGTGTATTCTGACACATGTCTATCATTGCCAGCATTAACTTTTTCAGCAATGTGAGCTACAAATTGCTGAGCTCTTCTGTGGGATCGGGCCAGTCAGGCTAGCCTTTGCTTCCCATGCACATCAATAGCCTTGGGTACTCATTGTCCTGTTGACGATTCAGCAGTTGTCCTTCCTTGGATCACTTTTGGGAGGTTCTGATCACTGAATACCAGGAACACCCCACAAGACCTGCCGTTTTGGAGATGCTCTGACCCAGTCGTCTAACCATCACAATTTGGCCCTTGTCAAAGTCTCTCAGGTCCTTACGTCTTGATGCATGCTCAACAATCAAGGTAAGGAAATCAAAGAAAATTGAGACTGAAGAGGTCACTTAGATTAGTGATGAAACATTTCTCCCAATAAATGTTGTCCAGATGAACTGATTCAACTTTCTGTGTTCAGATCCTTACGCTTGCCTGGTTTTCCTGCTTCCAACACATCAACTTCAAGAACTGACTGTTCACTTGCTGTCTGATATACCACACCGCTTGACAGGTGCCATTGTAACAATATACTCAATGTTAGTCACTGATCTGTAGGTGGTTTTCATGTTTGGCTGATCAGTGTACAGTGTGTATAAGCATTTCTGAAGGGAGACTGGGGTTGTAAGATGTGGCAAGACATGTGTGGGGAGAGAAACTACTTCCTCTGGAACTAAATATAAAGACATCAGTGACACAACACAAAACTTGTTTCTCTTTCTCCCTCTCTCATCGATGTTAATGGAATGTGTTACTGTGTGTATTGGTGTCTCACCTTACACCGCCATTTGTTGGGTGGTGTGTACTCCAGGACAGGTGATAGACAATGTGTGTGGTAAGCCTTATCACAGCACTCACACACCACCAACAAACTTTCTTCTCCTCGCAACCTAATACAAACACAATTCATATAAACACAATTAAACAGCAGACTGTCATTTGATTCCAATAATGAGAAAAATAACTTGTTTATTTATTTGCGCGTGTGCGTGTGTGTGCGCGCATGTGTGTGTGTGTGTGTGTGATGCATCTAGTGCAGTAGTTAGAGGAAAGATGCATGCTTGCTTACCGCCTGCTTTTCTAACCTCTCCAACTCTCGCTTACAGCTTGCTGCCGCTGGCTAGCCCTTGTGGTGAACAAGGAAGCAGGGCAGTGTGTAAGCCTTCCCTTGCCAGCACATAGCCTCTCCTTCACCGAGACCCCTGCCAAGCCTCCTCGTGGCAACACACGGGCGCCTCGCAGCCTTAGGCAAACTTGGTAGGGGATCTCGGAGCCGCAGTGGTCCCCAGAGGCTGTTTATGGCCAACCACTGCCCCGCTGCCTTGTGGGAAGCCTATTGAGACATAGGCTAGGGGAGCACACCCCAGAGAAAAGCAACGTGTTTGGTGGTACACATTAGGCAGTTCTTCATCAGTCTGGAGTTTCCGGTAGCCTCCTGCAGTCATGATGGGTGACTGGTGGTCCTGGGTATAAGCCCTTGCCGCCAGGACCAACCTGTCATGGCAAAGACAGTGCTACTGAGTGCTGCGCACCCGCTGTGGCAATCTAAAAACCTCCTTGCATAGGTCTCCACCTCTGACCATGGTGTACAATACCCGGCCTTATATCCGGTTGAAGTCTGGTGGCGTTGGGGTGTCTGGCCACAGGAGCAGGGTAGAATTGGCCTGGAAGCTCCTATTCACAGCCCTGCACATCAGTGGCACGGGATATATGGTCGCTAGCAGCTGGGTTTGAGTGGCAGCTGCTTTCGGCAGACCCCCATGTGACTGAGCAGCCCTATTTAGGGGCCACATTGCTCGCCCCAATTGGGGAGGAGCCTAGAAAAGGTGGCCTAAAAATTGTCTACTCAACCAACCCCCTGCATAGGTTACCTCACCTACCAGGAATTCCATCCTGCGGTAAAAACAAAAACAAGAGAATGATCCCATTCAAATCGGCAACATGGAATATTAGGACTCTTCTTGATAATGATGGCAACAGAACACATCGAAGGACTGCGCTGATTGCTGAGGAACTGAGACACTACAACGTGGACATCGCTGCTCTCAGCGAAACCAGGGTCCTGGGTGAAGGCTCCCTGAGAGAGGAAGGAGGAGGGTACACCTTTTTCTAGAGAAGCTATCCCCTTGGTGGACAACATCAGCATGGTGTTGGACTGGCAAACAAGAACAGCGTTCTACCCAGCCTCACTGAAACACCCACCGGACTACGTGAGAGGCTAATGACCCTCCGTATCCCCCTAGCAAAGGCACGCTATGCCACTCTGTTAAGTACATATGCGCCAACACTACCATCTGACAAAGGTGTGAAGGACAGCTTCTACCAGCAACTAGATGAGGCTTTTCATCATATCCCAATAATGGACAAGAGCCTTCTTCTGGGAGACTTTAATGCTAGGGTAGGAAAGAACAATAGTATATGGAGTGGAGTATTGGGAAGGCCTGGGGTTGGTCAGGTTAATGCAAATGGTCTGAGGCTGCTAGCACTCTGTGCAGAGCATGACCACATGGTTACAAACACACTGTTTCAGCAGAAGACCAAATACAAAACATCCTGGATGCACCCACGATCTAAACACTGGCACCTGCTTGATTATATCATAACAAGACGTATTGACACTAGTGATGTCTTGCTGACCCAGGCCATGAGCAGTGCAGAATGCTGGACGGATAATTGCCTGATCATGACCAAGCACCACATCAAAGTGCGTCCCCCACAGCGTCTCAAGAAACCCATAAAAAAGCAACTGAACCGTGCTAAACTGAAGTCAGCCCCAGCAGGAAATGAGTTCCGTCGCTCTGTAGGCACGATGAAACTAGACTTTGAGGCCATTCTGAGTTGTGACAATTCCATGGATTAGAAATGGACCTCCCTAACATCATTGCTACATCAAGATGCAATCTACTCTCTAGGCTACAGACCCAGTAAACATCAGGACTGATTTGACGAGAACTCTGACACCATCACATCCCTGCTGGAAACCATGCGTATGGCAAACAGGACTCCTCTCAACTGTCCTGCAGCCACCATCTTTCAGCAGCAGTGGCAAACAGCATGTAAGGAGGTACAAACAACCATGCTCACTTTGCAAAATACATGGTGAATCAACAAAGCACACGAGATTCAATCATATGCTGACAGAAATGATATGCACAACTTCTACAAATCTATAAAGACTATATATGGCCCTAGGAACTGTTCTATCACACCCTTAAAGTCAGCGGACAGACTGACAACCCTGAAAGACCAAAAGCAGATCCTGGCAAAGTGGGCTGAACATTTTGAAGCCCTACTTAACCAGCACTCACCAACCGACCAATCCATCCTGGAAGAGCTGCCAATTCGTCCACCCATCCCAGACCTTGACCACTCACCAAATTTTCGATTAGTACTTGAAGCTATCAACTGTCTCAAGAACAACAAGTCCCCTGGCAGTGGTGTTGTCTCAGCAGAACTCCTAAAACAAGGAGGATACTTGTGCACCAGAATGATCTATCAGTACATCCTGCAGGTCTGGGACTAGGAGAATGTCCCTCAACAATGCAGGGATGCTAGAATTGTCAACCTGCACAAAAACAAGGGTGACAAGTCTGTCTGCGGCAACAGTCGTGGCATATCCCTACTAGCTGTTGCAGACAAGGTCCTAGCAAAGGTCATGCTATGTAGGATGGTGATGCACTTGACAGAACATCTGCTGCCAAAGTCACAGTATGGTTTCAGGAAGAACAGGAGTACTGTGGATATGATTTTCACAGTAAGACGGCTACAAGAAAAGTTCTGAGAACAACAGGACCTTTTCATGCAAGCAAGCAAGTTTATTTATACAGCACATTTCGTACACAAGACAACTCAGTATGCTTGACACAGATAAAAACAGAAAAGGAACAACCATCCATCCATTATCTTAACCGCTTATCCTGCTCTCAGGGTCACGGGGATGCTGGAGCCTTGTCATTGGGCGGCAGGTGGGGAGACACCCTCGACAGGCCGCCAGGCCATATAAAATATAATTAAAAGAGTAAATAAAAACAAATAGAAACAATCATACATAAAAGAGTACAAAAACGTACTTTGAAATAGTAATTAAAAAGAGTAATATAATTAAAAGACAGGTATTCTACTATAAAAAGAAAATACAAAGTACAAAAAAATAAAATAAATAAAAACAGTCACTTCCACGCTGGGAGTGACTAGGGATCTACTTCCAGAATTAAACTGCAGTAGGAATAAGGTGCACGTTTTAATGCTCAATCAGAGGCACAAAAAAAAAATGCTTTTAATTTAGATTTTAAAATTGCTATATTTGGGGTACATCTAAGCTCTTCTGGTAGTCTGTTCCAGTTGTATGCAGCCTAACAGCTAAATACTGCACCACCATGTTTGGTTTGGACTCTGGGTTTAACTAACTGACCTGAGTCCATGGATCTTTGAACCCTACCCAGTTTATACTCTTCAAGCATGTCAGTGATGTATTCTGGGCCTACACCATTCAGTGATTTGTAGACAAGTAACAGCACTTTAAATCTATTGTGTAACTAACTGGAAGCCAGGGTAAAGATTTCAGGACTGGAGTAATGTGCTCTGTTCTCTTGGTCCTGGTTAAAACTCTAGCAGCAGCAGTCTGAATAAGCTGCAGCTGTTTAATGGTCTTTATGGGAAGACCAGTTAACAGACCATTACAGTAATCAATTCTACAGGAAATAAAAGCATGAATGAGCTTCTCTTGGTCATTTTGGGATACCAAACCCTTGATTCTGGCTATATTTTTAAGATGACAGAAGGTTGTTTTAGTGATTGCTTTGATATGGCAGGTGAACGTGAGACCTGAGTCTATTAAAACGCCAAGATTTCAGACTTGGTCTTTGGTTTTTAGTGCTCAAGACTTGAGTTGTTCATTCATAATAGTTCTCTTCTCTTTGTTGCCAAACACAATAATCTCTGTTTTTTCCTTATTTAATTGAAGAAAGTTTTGGCTCATCCAATTATTTACCTGCTCCAAATAGTGACACAGTGAGTCCATTGGGCTGAGATCATCAGGTGAGAGAGCCAGATATATCTGATCATCATCTGCATAACTATGGTAATCCATGTTGTTGCTCTGAAGAATTTGGCCTAAATGCAACATGTACAGATTAAACAGAAGAGGTCCAAGAACTGATCCCTGGGGGATTCCACATGTCATAGCCGCTCTATCAGATTCATAACTGCCAATGGTGACAAAGTAACTCTGGTCTTCGAAATCAGACCTAAACCAATTAAGGACTACTCTGGAAAGTCCTACCCAATGTTCCAGCCTGTCCAACAGTGTTCTGTGATCTACAGTATCAAATTCTACACTGAGATCAAGTAAAACCAAAACGGATATTTTACCTGAGTCAGTATTCAGCCATATATCATTTAACACTTTCATAAGAGCTGTTTCAGTACTGTGGTAAGGTCAGAAACCTGATTGATATTTGTCAAAATGACCATATGAGTTCAAAAAATTGCTGAGTTGTTTAGAAACAACTTTCTCGATAATCTTAGCTATAAAAGGAAGATTTGAAACTGGTCTATAGCTATTTAACACAGGTATCCAGAGTACTCTTTTTTAGGAGTGGCTTAATGGCAGCTATTTTTAGTGACTTTGGGTAAGTGCCTGATAGCAGTGAGCTATTAACTATTTGATGTAACTCAGTTTTTACACAGTTAAAAACAGTTTTTTAAAAATCAGATGGCAGTGTGTCGAGACAACATGTTGATGATTTAAGATGCCGAACTGTTTCCGCTACAGTTTCTTGATCAATGATATTATATTATGACATAATGACCAGATTATTTCTAGGTGGTTGTAGAAACTGCATAGTTTTATTGCTTGACTGTGTGGCATTGATGGTCTGTCTAATAGTTTTAATTTTTTCACCAAAAAAGCAAGCAAATTCATAACATTTCTCTGTGGAGAGGAGTTCATGGGCTATCGGTTTTAGGGGGTTTGTAAGCTTGTCAACCATGGCAAACAGAGTGGGGGTTTTATCAATGTTCCCATTAATCAAGTTAGAAAAATGTAGCTGTCTAGCCTTGCATAACTCATAGTTAAAACTAGAAAGGCTTTGTTTATACAAGTCGTCATGAATTTAAAGTTTAGTTTTCCTCCATTGGCGTTTGACTTTCCTGCATTCTTTTCAGGGCTTTTACCATCATGGTATTTCTCCAAGATGCCTTCTTTTTGCTCAGAGTTTTCTTGACTTCTACCAGTGCAACAACATCCATGACATTCAAAATTTTCAGGTTAAAATTATCCAGCAGTACATCAACTGACTCTGAATTCATGGTTTGTGACATAGCTATTGTCTCCATAAACTTAGCACTAGTACTCTCATTTATATACCTCTTCTTAACAGATACACAGCTAGTTTGAACATCCGGTGTGATCAGTAAGTCAATGAAGACACAGCAGTGATCAAAAAGGGCCGAGTCCTTAACCATAACGGATGAAATGTCGAGACCTTTAGAAATAACCAAATCTAGAACATGGCCTCGAGTGTGCGTGGGCTCTTTCACATGTTGCGAGAGACCAAAAGTGTCAAGTAGTGCGAAGAGATCTTTGGCATTACTGTCCACGTTATTATTTATAAGAATGTTAAAATCCCCTGTTATGATAAAGAAGTTATAATCAATAGTAATAGCTGATAGTAGTTCAGTAAAATCATCAATAAAATTAACAGAATAATTTGGAGGTCTTTAAAAATAGAATTTTGGGATGACCCTTCAATATAAAACTGAGGTACTCCAAAGAAGTAAGTAAAATCACCATGTAAAATCTCTTTGCACTGGAAAACATATTTAAATAAGGCAGCTACTCCTCCTCCTGACTCTTTGAGAACCGTAGCCCTGTTGCCTTCAGTTAACTATGTCTCAGTAAGAAACAAAAAAAAAAATCTAACTTATGGGATGTTTAATGTCCATTCATCCATCCATCCATTATCCAAACCGCTTATCCTGCTCTCAGGGTCGCGGGGATGCTGGAGCCTATCCCAGCAGTCGTTTACTAAAAATGATTTGTTGGCTAGAGATCTGATATAAAGTAAGGCTAGCTTTGCTGAGATAATAGGAGCCCTTGTGGTAGTCTGAGGTTGTTGTGGAATAGTTAACAGATTAAACTGGTTTACGCCATAAATTGAGTACACTCCAGTCCTTCTATTTCTAATCAATACCAGAATAGACAACAGTGCTGGATTATATCTGAGAGAGGTAGTAGTAGGCCCTCCTGACCACAAGGGGGAGGTAGTGTGGTTTGTAGGGGAGGGAGAGGTTTGTTGGTGGTGACCGGTAATGACCAGTTGAGGACATGTGGTCAGGAATAGTCAATCAGAGGGACAGTTTCCGATTGTGTAAAATAAATTGTCAGTTAAAATGTGCAACCCCAGGCCATTTGGGTGGATACCATCTCGACGGAAGAAAGCAGGGCGATTCCAGAACAGCAAAACAAACAAAAGCTATATTCTGGGTTGCGCAGGTTGAGTGAAACCAGCTGAGGAAGCTCAATGTGCGACTGAAGCAACCCATGCGACGGTGAAGTTGGGGGAGGGGGCCGGAGACGTAGAGCCGCTTGTGTTGAACCGACAAGGAGTTAAGAAGTTCGCTGAAGTCGCGTTTCAGTATTTCTGAGGTCTAACTGAATATGTCATTACAGCCAACATGAAGGACAACATCACGGGCGAGTGGATGAACAGCTAAGATGTTGGGGATTTTCTCCATGATGTCAGTCACCTTAGCGCCAGGAAAACAGAAAGTTGCTGCAGATTTTCTCTTTATGTTTCTCACAATCGAGTCACCAATGATAAGAGTGGTGGGAGGGGGAGTGGACGGCGGGCAAAACTTCACCCATGATGACGGCGGGAATGGAGAAGGATGGACAGAGAGGAGTGCTGGAGCTCTCCTCAGCGCTGGTGTGAACTGCAGTGTGGCTCAGCGAGCCCTGACGTGTAAGCAGTGCTCGGGTTTGGCTTATGGATCGGGGCTCCTCAGCCAAAAGAGGTGGAAAGTCGTGCAGATAGAAAATATCATATTTATTCTCCAGCTGGATGTCAAAGCTAGGCGATGCACGAGAGGAGCACCTCCCTCTCCCGCTACGAGCTCTGATCAGGATCCAGGGCTTGTGATGGGACGGGGTAGAATTGACTGGGACCTTAGGTTTAGCCCCGAGACGGACCCAGGACTCATTGGGCTCGATGATCGAAGGAGGGACCACAGCAGCTGCAGGGCAGACAGCAGTGGCAGCAGGCTCG
The DNA here is from genome assembly GCF_029633865.1 of Lampris incognitus. NCBI lineage: Eukaryota > Metazoa > Chordata > Actinopteri > Lampriformes > Lampridae > Lampris > Lampris incognitus. The sequence continues at coordinate 38,450,617 of NC_079229.1, read as the reverse complement.
GTGACCGAAGGAGGAGAGGTAGACTCAGCAGCAGGACAGAGTGGTGGTGACAGGCTCGGTGACCAGAGGAGAACCAGAACCAGCAGCGTTGTCGGTGTGCACTGGACTGAGAATGATGGTGTCCATATACTGCTCAGCCTCTTGGATTTTGTACAGTGTGGAGATTCATCCCTCCAGTTTCACAATCTTCTGAATGAGATGGGCACTGTTACCACAGGCCGGCGGAGAGGTGAGTTGAGCCATTGGTTATGGATGTGTAGCTGGGAAACAGAAATAAAAGGAGGCCAGTACAGGGCTAAAACTGCAGAATAATAGTTAAGCGACCAGTTGTGGTGAGTAGCAGCAGCTAGCAGGGAGGACAGATACTTACACGCAGGGCTCCGACCCAGAGCCCACAGCGTTGAACTGGTATTTGCACAGGTGACCCACAGAAAAGGCATCAAGCATCGGGACTTACCAACACGGGTCCAATAAGTGAACCCGCTGCAGAAATTTGGCTTCAGTTAGCAGTTGTGGCTTCTAGATGCTCGGTGTCTGGAGTTCCAGTTGGCTGATGCTAGTTAGATCCCATGCGTTTGCAGGTGTCTTGATGTGTTCTGCTTCTCTGATAATCCGGTTCGTGCTACTGAACTGAGTCAGCTTGTTAAAATATTTGGTAAAACAACCAGGATCTAAAAGTGTAGCGTAGAATTGTGGCTAAAAATTAGATAAAAATGTCAATTTATGACAGAGCTTCTACAATGCCGACGGTCTACGCCGACGCATGCGCCGGCCTTTGTCAACCTCTCCAAAGCTTTTGACACTGTGAATTGAGGGATGCTTTGGAAAATCCTGAGAAAGTTTGGCTGTCCAAGCAAATTTGTGAACATTCTGTCACAGTTCCATGATTGGATGGTGGCAAGGGTGGCCATAGGAGGACAGGAATCGGCGCCCTTTAATGTATGCACTGGAGTGAGGCAAGGGTGTGTGCTGGCACCGGTACTCTTCAACATTTACTACCTATGTGTCATAAAACTTTTTCATAACAATCTGGAAGACAGTAGTGGGATCACAATAGACTTCAGGCTAGATGGAAACCTCTTCAACATCCGAAGGTTCCAGGCAAACACCAAGTTGTCAGCAGTGCAGGTCTTTGAGCTGCAGTACGCTGATGACTGCGCTCTTGTAGCTCACACACCAGAAGACCTGCAACCATGCTTGCTGCAGTTGTAATGCCTACAGCAGGCTGGGTCTGTCAGTCAACACCACCAAGACTGAGGTATTATGCCAATGGAGGTCCAGCCCCCCACCCGCTATGCCTGTCTTCACTATAGAACACCAACCACTCTCAGCTGCTCCATCTTTCAAATACCTGGGCAGCATCCTTTCTGAGGGCTGCAACACTGAGCACGAAACTCATAATAGAATCAAACAAGCCTCTGTAGCCTTCAGTAAACTCTGACATAAGGTCGTCCAAAAGAAACACCTCCACCTGCACACCAAAATTGCCATTTACAAAGCCGTCTGCATCACAACTCTCCTATACAGCTGTGAAGCCCGGGTCACATACAGCCGCCACCTAAGGTTGCTGGAGCGGTTCCACATAAGGTGTCTGCAGCGAGTCATGGGGATCACGTGGCGTGACCGGGTTCCTCATGCTGAGATTCTTGCTAGAACAAACTGCAAGAGCACAGAAGCCACGGTCACTGAACACCAGCTGCGCTGGCTTGGGCATGTCATCAGGATGCCTCAAGAGCGTCTGCCACGTCAAGTCCTGTATGGACAGCTTCATCTGGGCCGCCGGTCCACAGGACGTCAGGAGAAGCGATACAAAGACCAGCTAAAAACATCTCTGAAGAAGTGTTGTATCGACCCCTTGAGACTGGAGCAAGCTGCCATCAAACCGTTCCAGCTGGCAGGAGATCTGCCACAGAGGTGTAGAACAGCTGGACATGGAGAGGAATGTGAAAAAACAACAGAAAAGACTGAGGAGACACACAACCATGCCTGCCCCCACTAACCCACACTTCATATGCCCAGCGTGCAGTGACACTAGTGGATCAAGAACTGGACTCTTCAGTCACCAAAGAACACACCGTTAATGAGGAGGGACGTCATCATCGCACTCGATGGACTACCAGCAAGCAAGTGTGTGTGTGTGCGCAATGTAAATCTAGTGTGTGCTTAATGTGTGTCTACTGTGTGCGTATATTGTGTGTGTATGTTTTGGTTATGTTAAGTGTGTGTAGTGTGTCTAATGCATGTACAGTGTGTATACCTTGTGTGTACTGTGTGTGCAATGTGTGTACAGTGTATGTACTGTATGTGTGGTGAGTGTTCAGAGAGAGAGAGAGAGAGAGAGAGAGAGACAGAGAGAGAGAGACAGAGAGAGAGAGACCGAAAGAGAGAATGAGAGACAGAGAGAGAGAGAGAGAGAGAGAGAGAGAGAGAGAGAGACAGAGAGAGAGAGAGAGAGAGAGAGAGAAAGACCGAAAGAGAGAATGAGAGAAAGACAGACAGAGAGAGAGAGAAAGAGAGAGAAAGACCGAAAGAGAGAATGAGAGAAAGACAGAGAGAGAGAGAGAGAGAGAGAGAGAGAGAAAGACCGAAAGAGAGAATGAGAGAAAGACAGACAGAGAGAGAGAGAAAGAGAGAGAGAGAGAGAGAAAGACCGAAAGAGAGAATGAGAGAAAGACAGAGAGAGAGAGAGAGAGAGAGAGAGAGAGAGAGAGAGAGAGAGAGAGAGAGAGAGAGAGAGAGAAAGACCGAAAGAGAGAATGAGAGAAAGACAGACAGAGAGAGAGAGAAAGAGAGAGAGAGAGAGAAAGACCGAAAGAGAGAATGAGAGAAAGACAGACAGAGAGAGAGAGAAAGAGAGAGAGAGAGAGAGAGAGAGATACTCGTGGGCATGCATGCCATAGGTTGCCAACCCCCCGGTCTAGTGTCTAACGAGTGTATACAGTGTGTGTGTGTGTGTGTGTGTGTGTGTGTGTGTGTGTGTGTGTGTGTGTTTGTGTGTGTGTGTGCACACACCCCCATGCTCACCTGCAGCTCTGACAGACTCTACATTGGGGACACTGCCAACCTGCCCTGATCAGGGGGGTGGGCTCCAGGAAGGGCTTTAGACAGCTGCCATGGTAATGATTACCACAGCAACAACACATCAACTGACTGCTGACATCACCAACACTCCAACACAACACACACTGAGAGGAAGCTGCAGAGAGACACACAGATAAACCTTCAACTGTAATTTGACTGTCATTTCTTCACATACACACACGCACACACACATGCACAAGCACACGCACACATCTGTGTGTGTGTGTGTTTACCTGTGTGAATGTGTCTGGTACACAGTGTATGTCTGTGGTTCCAGTCCTGATGTGTTCCCGCGGCGGCAGCACAGGGGAAATGGTAGCTCCGCCCACATCCTGTCTCCCGGCAACGCAGCGATGCCCCCAGACGACTGCAGAACACACAAACCTGAACAGGACAGAGGGGAAGGGGCTCCCATATTTACCTGTCTTATACTCAAGATCCAGGTGTCCGACACATGTTGCCATGGCATCTTTCACAACGCCTTTACTTTAGCATTCCAGCATTAAACTACAGGTACCCGCACTCTATTGAAACAGCAAACATTAGAAAGACATAAGCAGACCCTGGAAGACGTTGGGCTGAGAGCTGAGACCTCCTGACTAAGAGAAATGACTCCAGCTCAACAGGACGCAGCACTCCAACATGAAGAGCACGTGTGTATGACCATGGTGGTGGCTGTATAGGATGAATAATCATATTTGACTGTGCCTAACACCAGCAGTATTTGAAAGCAAATAAATATTTGCTGGCTGTTTAATCAGGTGCTGTGATACACAAAGCACTACATCCATGCACTAAGCCAGTACACACGCCAGTTTGCTGTTTTCTGTTTAATGCTGTCGAGTACTTGGGTGTGTTCTTCAACTACAATGACCAGCATGTATGGATGGAGGTGAAGGTTGAGCTGGTAGAGTGAGAGAGTTTATTAGTCTTTGCGATAACTACCACTACTACTACTACTACCACTACTACTCCCGTTAGGGGGCGCCACAGCAGATCATCCATTTCCATCTCTTCCTGTCCTCTGCATCTTCCTCTGTCACACCAGCCACCTGCATGTCCTCCCTCACCACCTCCATAAACCTCCTCTTTGGCCTTCCTCCTCTCCTCTTCCCTGGCAGCTCCATATTCAGCATCCTTCTCCCAGTATACCCAGCATCTCTCCTCCACACATGTCCAAACCATCTCAATCTTGTCTCTCTTGCTTTGTCTCCAAACCGTCCAACCTGAGTTGTCCCTCTAATATACTCCTTCCTAATCCTGTCCTTCTTCATCACTCCCAATGAAAATCTTATCATCTTCATCTCTGCCACCTCCAGCTCCACCTCCTGTCTTTTCATTAGTGCCACTGTCTCCAAACCATATAACATAGCTGGTCTCACCACCATCTGGTAAACCTTCCCTTTAACTCTTGCTGGTACCCTTCTGTCACAAATCACTCCTGACAATCTTCTCCACCCACTCCACCCTGCCTGCACTCTCTTTTTCACCTCTCTCCTGCACTCCACTTTACTTTGGACAGTTGAATCCAAGTATTTAAACTCATATGCCTTCACCACCTCTACTCCTTGCATCCTCACCATTCCACTGTCCTCCCTCTCATTCACACATAGGTATTCCATCTTGCTCCTACTGACTTTCATTCCTCTTCTCTCCAGTGCATACCTCCACCTCTCCAGGCTCTCCTCAACCTGCACCCTACTCTCACTACAGATCACAATGTCATCTGCAAACATCATCGTCCATGGAGACTCCTGTCTGATCTCCTCCATCAACCTGTCCATCACCACTGCCAACAAGAAAGGGCTCAGAGCCGATCCTTGATGTAATCCCACCTCCACCTTGAACCCATCTGTCATTCCAACCACACACCTCACCACTATCACACTTCCCTCATACATATCCTGAACCACTCCTACATCCTTCTGTGCAACTCCAGACTTCCTCATACATAGTCATTCATAGTCTTTGCGATAACTGCCTGACCAAAAGTGAAATACTGAGCTTGCAGAATCAATAAACAAAAATGTTGCAATAATTCTTTCTGAAACAATTACTGTCTGGTGCGTTTAAACACTGACCCTAAACCCCCAAAGATGTTTGAATCAATGACCAAATAAGGTCACACAATATACGCTTAATAACGCCTTAGAATAACCATGATAAGCCACCAGACAACAAATGTGAGTGAAGATGGAAGCCTCGTCCACCCACCTGTGTACTTCCTGCGTCGATGGCTTTGTCCACGTACAGCAGTGACTGGCCCTCTCCTCGACACACCCCATCCGACCATGCCGCACACTGCAGATGGGCACAGCACTGACCTACACACACACACACACACACACGTTTCATCTAACATGTAAGCTCAGAATAACAGGTAAATTTGTGTGTGCACACTACAGTGGATACAAAAGTGTCGTACACACCGCTGCTGTAACCTTGGTAGGTTTTTGTTATGTAAAAAAATGAAACCAACATAAATCATTAAATCATATCAGAACTTTTCCCATCTTTAATGTGAAATATCAACGTATAAAATTCAAGTGAAAAACACATTTTAGTGGAAACAAAAAGGAAAAATATAGAACTTACAAACAGAACAGTGTACTCAAGACAGTGCAGATCCCCACCAAGCATATCGCCCCTTCTCCGGTGAGTGAACTTAGCGACAAACCACCTCTTTTTTTGCCTACTGGGAGAAGGGAAACATGGAGACACTGCCTGCACATCTCCCCTTCTCCGGTGCTCAAACTTAAGCAAAAAGCCAAATGAGGAGTAACCACTCAACTGCGGTATAAAACGGGTTCTGAATCACCGTAACCACAAGAGGTCCTTGATCATACAGTCAAGTATGCAACCAAGTTATTACCCTCGCAAGGCCGTAGCCTGAAGGGGATAATAACTCAGCAACATTATCAAAAGTTATCAAAAGAATTTTGAATATCCAAAAAATGCACAAGTTTTAAAAAAAATGCACAAGTTGGGCAGTGACAAGAATATACAACACTTCTTGTTTTGACTGCAACCTAGAGGAAGTTCCTTTAAAACTTACGCATTTTTTGGATAATCAAAATTCTTTTGATCATGTCACTCAGTTATTATCCCCTTCAGGCTACGGCCTTGCGGGGATATTAACTTGGTTGCATAAGTGTGCACAACCCTAAACCAATACTTTACTGAAGCACATTTTGATTTTATTACAGCACTCAGATTTTTTAAGTATGAGTCTTTAAGCTTGACATATTTTGACTTGACAATATTTCCTACGTTTCCTTGCAAAAACGTTCGCAATCCATCAAATTTTCAGGGCGTCTCCTGTGCACAGTCCTCTCCAGGTCACCCCACAGATTTTCAATTTGATTCAGGTCTGGGCTCTGGCTGGGCTATTCCTAAACGTGATCTTCTTTTGGTGAAGCCATTCCTTGGTTGATGTGGCGTGTGCTGTTGGTCATTGTTGTGCTGACATGTGAAGTTCCTCTGCATCGTCAGCTTTCTAGCAGACGCCTTAAGGCTTTGCACCAAAATCAACTGGTATTTGGAGCTACTCATGATCCCTCCACCTTGACTAAAGCCCCAGTTCAAGCTGAAGAAAAGCAGCTCCAAAGCCTGATGCTGCCACTGCCATGCTGCATTGTGGGTATGGTGTTCGTTTGGTGATGTGCTGTGTTGTTTCTATACCAAACCTTTTGGAATTGTGGGCAAAAAGTTCAACCTTGGTCTCATCAGATCATAAGACATTTTCCACATGGTTTTGGGAAACTGGATCCATCTTTTTGCAAAATTCAGCTGGGCTTGGGTGTTGTTTTTTTGTAAAGAATATGAGATTGTTGTCACATGTAGGGAACAACCAGTACTTGCCAGAAGTTCCTGCAGCTTCTTTAATGTTGCTGTAGGCCTCTTCGCACCCTCCCTGACCAGTTTTCTCTCTGTCTTCTCATCAATTTTGGAGGGATGTCCTGTTCTCCGTAATGTTACTGTTGTGCCATATTTTCTCCCCTTGTTGACGATTGTCTTTGCTGTCTATGTAATAATCTAATGAATGCCTTGGAATGCTTTTGCACTCCCCTCCTGATCAAGCCCTTTCAACGAGATCCCGTCCATGCTCTGTGAGCTCTGTGTGGACCATGGCTTTTGCAGTCAGATGCAACCAAGAAGATGTCAGGAAAAATCCTACAGGAACAGCTGAACTTTATTTGGGGTTAATCAGTCACGTTAATTGATGGCTGGTGTATACTGACTACTATTTCACATAAGTTTGAATGTGATTGGTTAATTATGAACATCATAAATGGGTGTGGACACTTATGCAACCAGGTTATTTTAGGTTTAGTACTTTTCTTTTTTTCCCTAAAATATTTCTGATTGTTTTCACTTTATTTTTATAAGTTGCAATTCATATTAAGGGTGGAAAAAGTTAAAACATGATTTATTATGTTTCATTTTTTTTAATTACAAAAACCTGCCATTTTAACAGGGGGCTGTAGACATTTTATATCCACTGTAAAACATGAATTCGGGACAACAGGAACAATGACACTTAATATTAACAGACATTAACACAAGAAACCTAAACAGCTGAATGAGTGATGGGTGGCGATGAGTGTGTGTGTGTGTGTGTGTGTGTGTGTGTGTGTGTGTGTGTGTGTGTGTGTGTGTGTGTGTGTGTGTGTGTGTACACACCTGTGGGATCAAACAGTGACTGGACATTGATGTCATGTGGTAAGCCAATGGTTCCCAACTGCTCAAAGAACTCTTCTGGAAGACAACATAAAGCCTTTAGGTAACACATCAACCCATTACTAACCAGTTTAACCAACACATCAACCCATTACTAACCAGTTTAACCAACACATCAACCCATTACTAACCAGTTAGACCAACACATTAACCCATTACTAACCAGTTTAACCAACACATCAACCCATTACTAACCAGTTAGACCAACACATCAACCCATTACTAACCAGTTTAACCAACACATCAACCCATTACTAACCAGTTAGACCAACACATTAACCCATTACTAACCAGTTTAACCAACACATCCACCCATTACTAACCAGTTAGACCAACACATTAACCCATTACTAACCAGTTTAACCAACACATCAACCCATTACTAACCAGTTAGACCAACACATCAACCCATTACTAACCAGTTTAACCAACACATCAACCCATTACTAACCAGTTAGACCAACACATCAACCCATTACTAACCAGTTTAACCAACACATCAACCCATTACTAACCAGATAGACCAACACATCAACCCATTACTAACCAGTTTAACCAACACATCAACCCATTACTAACCAGTTAGACCAACACATCAACCCATTACTAACCAGTTTAACCAACACATCAACCCATTACTAACCAGTTTGACCAACACATCAACCCATTACTAACCAGTTAGACCAACACATCAACCCATTACTAACCAGTTTAACCAACACATCAACCCATTACTAACCAGTTAGACCAACACATTAACCCATTACTAACCAGTTTAACCAACACATCAACCCATTACTAACCAGTTAGACCAACACAAACCATTAAACACATGCTGCTGCTCTACCAAACGGAACAAGGCCTATAAAACGTGACATGTAAAAAAAGAACTGGAAATAAATACTGAAACAGCCCCAAACACCACCGCAACTTTTAAACTACTAGAACGACTGTGAGCAGTCAGCTTGACCACCACGGTGTTTAAACTCTATATTGTGTCAAAATAAATACCCACCTGAGATATTCATGCATTACATTACATATGTTAAGAACCTAACTGACACCAAAATTAACATTTTAACCACTTCAATACTATTTTTCTAACAGTTTCATATGGCCGCTGTCCCACGCCTGTAAATACTGCAGCGCCTCGGTGGGAGTCGTGGTGCGTCTGTGACGCGTCTGTAACCACACATGCTGCACATAACCACCAGTCAAGTTTAGACTGTTTCTCTGCACTGGAGGACGCTGGCGTGTTTCTAGTGCGTTTCTAAGCCAGAGCAATGAACTCCACGAAGGAAATGATGCGACCAACACACGTCATAAATACTGACATGACACACGTGATCACGCGCAAATTACGAGCGGCCATTTTGACCGCCCATGGGCATTTTAGGTAGATCTTATCATAACTTTTTTGTGCAACTGATCTAAAACTCATTTTAATGCAAATATATGCAATTCAGGGTATTGCATTCAAGGAGCGGCAGGTCTGTATCTTTTTTCCCCCCACAAAGTTATTAAACTTTGAAAATCCGTTGTTCTAGTGTTAACTAACTCAAGAATCCAATAATAACAAACACTTCAACATAAACCAGTTGAAACAAAAACTCCCCAGTTGCTACCCACTTGAACTAACACATCAACCCTATAATCACCAGTTCAACTAGACGAACAGATTAATCCATCACTAACCAGCTCTGCTAACACATGAACTCTACAGCCACCAGTTTAACTGTTGTTCGGAACGCTACCTTAGTCATACTGATAAAATCTGTAACATTATCAGCATAAAAAAGCCCTTGCTGGTCCAGTACACAAATAAAGAAACACTCACCATTTGAAGTGGGATGATCCGGACTGCTGCAACTACAGGGAGAGAGAGACATAGAAAGTGAGACAGACAGACAGAAAGTAGGGGAAGGCATGTTCAGTAGTCAAAAATGTGTAAATTTATTTCAGTCATCCAGGTAATAAGATACATCCATCCATTATCCAAACCGCTTATCCTGCTTTCAGGGTCGCGGGGATGCTGGAGCCTATTCCAGCAGTCATTGGGTGGCAGGCAGGGAGGCACCCTAGACTGACTGCCAGGCTATCGCAGATATATATATATATATATATATATATAAAGAATAAATAACCCAGCCACTGAGGATGCACAAGCCAGTGCATCCTTAGTGCCGGTCCCAAGCCCGGACAAATGGGGAGGGTTGCGTCAGGAAGGGCATCCGGTGTAAAATCTTTGCCAAATCAAATATGCGGATCATAAATAAGACTTACATACCGGATCGGTCGAGGCCCGGGTTACCAACGACCGCCACCGGTACTATTAACCAGCAGGGTGTCGGTGGAAACTATGCTACTGTTGGGCGAAGGAGAAGGAGAGGAGGAAAGCATGTCCAGAGGCAGCTAGAGAGGAGGAAGGGTAGGCATGTGGAGGTGAGAGTTGGAACTTTGAATGTTGGCACTATGACTGGTAAAGGGAGAGAGCTGGCTGACATGATGGAAAGAAGAAAGGTAGGCATACTGTGTGTGCAAGAGACCAGGTGGAAGGGGAGTAAGGCCAGGAGTATCGGAGGTGGGTTCAAACTCTTCTACCATGGTGTGAATGGGAGGAGTAATGGGGTAGGGGTAATTCTGAAGGAAGAGTATGTCAAGGGCGTGCTGGAGGTGAAGAGAGTGTCAGACAGAGTGATGAGTATGAAGCTGGAAATTGAAGGTTTATTGCTGAATGTTATCAGCGCATATGCCCCGCAAGTTGGGTGTGAGATGGACGAAAAAGAAGAATTCTGGAATGAGTTGGACGACATGGTGGAGAGGGTACCCAAGGAGGAGAGAGTGGTGATTGGAGCGGACTTCAATGGACATGTTGGTGAAGGGAACAGAGGTGATGAGGAGGTGATGGGAAAGTATGGAGTCAAGAAGAGAAATGTGGAAGGACAGATGGTGGTCGATTTTGCGAAAAGGATGGAAATGGCTGTGGTGAATACATATTTCAAGAAGAGGGAGGAACACAGGGTGACGTACAAGAGTGGAGGAAAGTGCACACAGGTGGACTATATCTTATGTAGAAGGCACCATCTAAAAGGGATTGGAGACTGCAAGGTGGTGACAGGGGAGAGCGTAGCCAGGCAGCATCGGATGGTGGTCTGTAGGATGACTTTGGAGACCAAGAAGAGGAAGCGAGTGAAGACACAGCCGAAGATTAAATGGTGGAAGTTGAAGAAGGAAGACTGTTGTGTGGAGTTCAGGCAGGAGTTAAGACAGGCACTGGGTGGTAGTGAAGAGTTGCCAGATGGCTGGAAAACCACTGCAGAAATAGTTAGGGAGACAGCTAGGAAGGTACTTGGTGTGTCATCAGGACAGAGGAAGGAAGACAAGGAGACTTGGTGGTGGAATGAGGAAGTACAGCAAATTATACAGAGGAAAAGGTTGGCAAAGAAGAAGTGGGATAGTCAGAGAGATGAAGAAAGTAGACAGGAGTACAAGGAGATGCAGCGTAAAGCAAAGAGAGAGGTGGCAAAGGCAAAGGAAAAGGCGTATGGTGAGTTGTATGACAGGTTAGACACTAAGGAAGGAGAAAAGGACTTGTACCGATTGGCTAGACAGAGGGACCAAGCTGCAAAGGATGTGCAGCAAGTTAGGGCGATCAAGGATAGAGATGGAAATGTGCTGACAAGCGAGGAGAGTGTGCTAAGAAGGTGGAAGGAATACTTTGAGGGGCTGATGAATGAAGAAAATGAGAGAGAGAGAAGGTTGGATGATGTAGGGATAGTGAATCAGGAAGTTCAGCGGATTAGCAAGGAGGAAGTGAGGGCAGCTATGAAGAGGATGAAGAATGGAAAGGCAGTTGGTCCTGATGACATACCTGTGGAGGCATGGAGGTGTTTAGGAGAGATGGCAGTGGAGTTTCTAACTAGATTGTTTAACACAATCCTGGAAAGTGAGAGGATGCCTGAGGAGTGGAGAAGAAGCATACTGGTACCGATTTTCAAGAACAAGGGCGATGTGCAGAACTGTAACAACTACAGAGGTATAAAGTTGATCAGCCACAGCATGAAGATTTGGGAAAGAGTAATAGAAGCTAGGTTAAGAGGAGAGGTGACGATCAGCGAGCAGCAGTATGGTTTCATGCCACGAAAGAGCACCACAGATGCGATGTTTGCTTTGAGAATGTTGATTGAGAAGTATAGAGAAGGCCAGAAAGAGTTGCATTGTGTCTTTGTAGATTTAGAGAAAGCTTATGACAGAGTGCCGAGAGAGGAGGTGTGGTATTGTATGAGGAAGTCAGGAGTTGCAGAGAAGTATGTAGGAGTGGTGCAGGATACGTATGAGGGAAGTGTGACAATGGTGAGGTGTGCGGTTGGAATGACAGATGGGTTCAAGGTGGAGGTGGGATTACATCAAGGATCGGCTCTTAGCCCTTTCTTGTTTGCAATGGTGATGGACAGGTTGACGGACAAGATCAGGCAGGAGTCTCCATGGACGATGATGTTCGCGGATGACATTGTGATCTGTAGCGAGAGTAGGGTGCAGGTCGAGGAGAGCCTGGAGAGGTGGAGGTATGCACTAGAGAGAAGAGGAATGAAAGTCAGTAGGAGCAAGACGGAATACCTATGCGTGAATGAGAGAGAGGACAGTGGAATGGTCAGGATGCAAGGAGTGGAGGTGACAAAGGCATCTGAGTTTAAATACTTGGGGTCAACTGTCCAAAGTAACGGGGAGTGCAGTAGAGAGGTGAAAAAGAGAGTGCAGGCAGGTTGGAGTGGGTGGAGAAGTGTTTCAGGAGTGATTTGCGACAGAAGGGTACCAGCAAGAGTTAAAGGGAAAGTTTACAAGATGGTTGTGAGACCAGCTATGTTATATGGTTTGGAGACAGTGGCACTGACGAAAAGACAGGAGGCGGAGCTGGAGGTGGCAGAGTTGAAGATGCTAAGATTTTCACTGGGAGTAACGAAGAAGGATAGGATTAGGAACGATTATATTAGAGGGACCGCTCAGGTTGGACGGTTTGGAGACAAAGCAAGAGAGGCAAGATTGAGATGGCTTGGACATGTGTGGAGGAGAGATGCTGAGTATATTGGGAGAAGGATGGTGAATATGGAGCTGCCAGGGAAGAGGAGAAGAGGAAGGCCAAAGAGGAGGTTTATGGATGTGGTGAGGGAAGACATGCAGGTGGCTGATGTGACAGAGGAAGACGCAGAAGACAGGAAGAAATGGAAACGGATGATCCGCTGTGGCGACCCCTAACGGGAGCAGCCGAAAGTAGTAGTAGATATATAAAGAATAAAATTATATGCATCATATATGCATCATCTTGGGGTGTTTCTTGGATTAAATTAAAGGCAGGGAAATCTACTACTTTGCTCTTTCTGTTGATTCCATATGTAGTTTTTAACTGGTTTCTGAGATACTCAGTGTTGGCCTATTCAATGTCACTACACTGTTGAACATGTCTCTCCATTGTCCTTTGCCCAAAGTAATCCTCATCAAAATACATTTCATGTCCTCAAATTAACATTTGCACTATTGACATCAGAATCAGAATCACTTTGTCATTTCATTTCATGCACTTGCGCACAAGAAATGAAACAAAACATAATTTTCCCCCATCCATCCATCAATTATCTGAACAGCTTATCCTGCTCTCAGGGTCGCGGGGGTGCTGGAGCCTATCCCAGCAGTCACTGGGCAGGGAGACACCCTGGACAGGCCACCAGGCCATCACAGGGCCCACACACACACGCACACCCATTCATACCTAGGGACAATTTAGTACAGCCGAGTCACCTGACCTACATGCCTTTGGACTGTGGAAGGAAACCGGAGCCCCCGGAGAAAAACCCACGCAGACACGGGGAGAACATGCAAACTCCACACAGAGGACGACCCAGGATGACCCACCAAGGTTGGACTACCCCGGGGCTCGAACCCAGGACCTTCTTGCTGTGAGGCGACCATGCTAACCACTGCGCCACCGTGCCACCTTGAGGCGACCACGCTAACCACTGCACCACCATGCCACCTTCCCATTTCCCCCAGCCCACAGCAACACAACACAAAGACAAAAACACATATCCAAAAACTACAAGAATTACAAGAACACATATATCCAAACTAACACACATATCGAGGGTTGCCAATTGTCCCGTATTATTTAGATCAAAAGTGGTTCGTCCCGTATTGGACGCCATTTGTCCCGTATCTGAATGATATAAAAAATATTTTATATATACACGTATACTGCCTTTAAATCTGGCCTATGTGTGCTGTGTGGAAATACCGATGGGTGGCGCTCAGTTGGAAAGAAGCATCATTTTAAACTGACTGGCCCGTATGCGTAACTTACTTGTCTCTTCCTCTTGACCCTGCTGGGGTCAAGAGGAAGACGGCGATTCGGGCCCTCCGAAAAAGAAAAGATTGTGTACATACAATAAGCAGTGGGAAGAGAAGTATAATTGGGTCAAACCTCTCAGTGGCGATTTGGCGAGAGTTTTCTGCAACCTGTGTCGTCGGGAATTTTTGATCAGCCACGGAGGAGAAAATGACGTGAAACAACATGCCGCCACGCACAAGAGGACTACACCAGCTACAGGTGCATCTAGGATTAGCAAGTTCTTCGCCACGACTACTACTGAAAATGACAAAGTTGCTGCGTGCGAGATCTGATCTGTATATCTTACAGTTAAACACGGACTGAGCTACATCAGCATGGACTGGAACAATAAGCTCAACAGCACAATGTTTAACGAGTCCAATATCACAAAGAAAATCCACTGTGGAAGAACCAAAGCCCAGATGCAAACAACCAGTGTACTTGGTCCGAAAACCGTACGAGATATTCTGAATGATCTGTCTCCGACTGAAGATCAGCACGAGCCGGTCTGTTTCTCAGTCGCCACGGATGCCTCAAACAAGGGGAACCGAAAGATGTTTCCGGGGTGCCTCAGATACTTTCATCCATCTGATGGAGTGCAGTGTAAACGACTTGATTTTTATGAAAACAGTGATGAAACGGCCAATGACATCCAACGAGCTATAATGGATTGTTTGGGAAAATATCAACATAATACAGTGTATCACTTCGTATGCCACAGACAATAATACTAATAATGATAATAATAACTATACTAATAATATTATATTTCTATTATCATTATGATTATTATTACATAAGGCTCTGGGCTACCTATACAAAGCGTCATGTAGGTTGTTACTCTGACAATTTTTTCTTGATGACCTCCACCCTCCCGTCCCTCCTGTCCCGTTTTCCTAGGATAGAATGTTAGTAACCCTACATATATCCAAACTAACGCATATATCTACACTAAAAAAGAAAAGAAAAAAAGAACGCCAGCCAGGATGACCGTCGGAAGAGTTGGTCTGCATGGGCTGCAAGTCCTATTTATCCAAAAGTACACATTGTGTCTGCTATAATAATATTACGTTAAAATTCTCTTGACACAGTGTACCCCAGGGCTTGGATTTTAGCCCTCTACATTTCTCTCTATTTTTCACCTCTTGGCCAAATATACAGTCATGGAATAAATTCCCATTGCTATGTAGATGATACTCAGCTTTATGTGCCTATAAAGGCAGATGATCGTACTCAAATTTCTAATTTAGAGGCCTACATGGTTGCTGTGAATAACTGTATGTCACTACATTTCCTGCTTCTAAATTCAGATAAAACCGAGACGCTGGTCATTGGCCCTGCTAGACACAGACACCAATTTGATCAAGTAACGATAACAATTGACAACTCTGTGGTTTCACAGTGTGGCAGCCTAAAATCTTGGTGTTACGTTTGATCCCAGCCTTTCCTTTGATAAGCACATTAAAGAAATCACCAAGACTGCCTTTTTCCACTTACGTAACATAACTAAAATGTGGCCTTTCCTGTCCATGGCTGACACAGAGACTCTAATATATGCATGTTTCATCCAGACTTAGATTATTGTAATGTTCTGTTGTCAGGTCTGCCATGTGCTAATACTGTAAGTCTTCAGATGGTCCAGAATGCTGCAGCTAAAATCCTCACAAAAAGAAGAAAATTTGACAATATTACACCAATTCTTGCCTCCTTCAGGCTTCCTATCCCATCCTATCCTATGCTATCCTATCCTCTCTCACTGATATAATCCTAAATGGGCTTCCCCCATCATACCTATATGATAACCATACATTCCATCTCGAGCTCTCTGCTCTCAAGATACAGGAATCCTGGGTGTACCCAAAGTTAAAAAGAAGTCAGCAGGCGGCAGGGCCTTTTCCTATCGGGCACCATTCTTATGGAATAACCTCCCTGCTGCCATTAGATAATCAGAGCATGCTGAGTCCTTCAAATTCAAACTTAAGACTCATCCTCTTGCCTTAACCTACAATTAGTTGCCTTTAAATCGAGTACTTCACGATCTGTACTGCATGGCGGGTCGGTTTCACTCTCAATGAATTTACCAAGCATTGTCCTGCTGACGAGATTATAGAATATACTAGAAGAACCCCGCTACAATGTAGCGGTTTGGTTCTCCACCCGTCTAAATCTCCCTCCTCTTCATCCTGCCAGCTAACCGCCTTCCCCCTGCCCCTAAACCCCCCCCCCCCACTTCAACTCCCTCCCCCCAAATGCTCAGAATCATCTGAAATGCCGAGAAAAGTGGTTTTTAGCCCTTTTTAGGAAATGCATATTTTGCATAATTATCATAATTATATTTTAATGTTCTGCTATTTTTCTGGTCCTCTCTGGAACAATACCTACCACCTCCAAAAGAAATTAGGATCATAAGTGCATTTTTGCAAAAATGAAAAATATATTTTGCATAATTCCAAAACATTTCTAAGTCCCGGAAATTTTTTTTATACAGGTGAAAAAATCAAAGATGCTCAGAATCATCTGAAATGCCGAGAAAAGCGGCTTTTAGCCATTTTTAGAAAAATTCATATTTTGCATATTTATGCATAATTATCCATAATTCTAATTTTCTGGGATTTTCCCCGTACTCTCTGAGACAATACCTACCACCTCCAAAAAGAATTAGGATCATAAGTGCTTTAGTTTTCGGTCCCGCTATCTACCCTAACTAACACACACACACACACACACACACACACTAACACCACACACACACACACATTACGAAAATATGAGTAGATATTGACTATTGCAACTGTTCTGTTCACTCTCACATCTCTCTCACTGAATGATGTCTTTATGCTTCTCTCTCCTGTGTGTATAATGTCTTTTCCTGTCTCTTCACCCGTGTATGTGAATGGTGTGATGTGAGTCTCCCTTGTGTGAAAGTGTATTCTGTCCTCTTGCCAGGTTTCCATGGTGATGGTGGTTGCCACCTGGATGCTGCTTGGCATCCTCCTCGACACTCTTTATATAGCTTATCAATCCATAAAATTTGTTATAATGTTTCAGTGTCGTATCCTTCTTCAATGTGTGACTAATGTCTTTTCTTATCTTTCCTCCTGTGTATGTCAATGGTGTGATGTGAGTCTCCCCTGTGCGCATGTGTATAGTCTGTCCTCCTGCCAGGTCTACATGGTGATGGTGGTCGCCAGGTCCTAGGCTGTTCCGGTGGCATCTGGACGCTGCTTGGAGTCCTCCTCATCACATTCTTCACACATCTTATAATTCCATTATAATTCTGTTATCCTCTTTCAATGTTGTATTCTGTAAATTGTGTTTTATTCCGTATACACAACATCCATTGCATGTCTCTCCATCTTAGGAGAGATCCTCCTCTGTTGCTTTCCCCGAGGTTGCTTCCTATTTTTTCTCCCTGTTAAAGGTTTTTTTTTTTCAGAAAGTTGTTCTGAAAAAGTTGTTCCTTATCCAATGTGAGGGTCATTGCTGTAAAGCCCCCGCAGGCAAATTTGTAATTTGTGATGTTGGGCTATACAAATAAAATTGATTTGAGTTGACTGATGGACAATTTGTCAATGTGAAAACGTAGCTCCTGCTTTGCCGACGATAAGCTGTATTGTATGAAAAAATGCATATTGCAACACCATACACAACTGTATAATTCAGCAGAGTTGTTTGTGACATTTCCTTTAACAGTGATGGGTCAAAACATTATGACCACTCACAGGTTAACCGAATTACGATCACCTACAAACTAGAGCACATGTCAAGGTCTGGGTAGATTAGATGGTAAGCGAACAATTATTTCCTGTCGTCAACATGTTGGATGCAGGAGAAACGAGAAAAGACCTGAGCAAGTTTAACAAGGGCCAGATTGTTATGGCCAGACGACTGGGTCAGAGCATCTCTGAAACGGCAAGGCTTGTGGGGTGCTCCCAGTGAGCAACTGTGAGTACATACCAACAGTGGTCCGAGGAGGGACAAACCAGAAACTGGCGACCGGGATTTGGGCACCCAAGGCTCATCAATGTGCGAGGGCAACGAAGGCTATCCTGTCTGATCCGAACTGACAGAAGATGTACTGTGGCAGAAGTCACAGAAATTTTCAAAGTGTCCCTCCACTCAGAAATGTGTTTTTCTTATGTTTGTGTCTCCTAAAATGTCTGGCCTTGACTGCATTGACTTGTATCTGTGCAGTTTGTCACTACAGCGGTGTTTTCACATTCCTCTACTAGAGGAGCTGTCTGTGCACTTCCCTAAAAATCTGAGATTCAAACACACCCTGGGTAAGATAGATTTGGTACATGACAAATGTGAAAGCCAATCATGTCTAATATGCCAATGTGGGGCAGACAAAGAAACCTGAAATGTCCTGCACAGAGCAGACTTGTCAGTGCAGAGAGCGAGTTTGCATTAGCACAGTGAAAGTTTTGACAGCAAACATGGTAGAGTGTGCAGTTTTTGGTTGTATACCGGACCTGGAGCTTCTTTCCACTAGCTACCAAAATAATCCCACTATACAGCTGAAATGGTTGGAATTCATTTGCATACACCGACTCACATGCCTGCAAACCTGGAGGGACTGTGCGTCTGCCATGCTCATTTCAGTGAGGAGTGTTTCCATAACCTAATGAAAAAGTCACCTGGGTTTTCACAAGAAATTAATTTTGAAGTCTGATGCTGTGCCGACTATTTATCCTGGGACTGTGACAGTGAGCAGGAGTCAGTATGTAAGTTATGTATTTATTTTACTCAACCAACAGTCAAATGAAAGTCTTGATGCATGCTCAATAATCCAGGTAAGAAAATCAAAGAAGGTTGAATCAGTTCATCTGGCCACATCGTTTATTAACATATACGTTACATCACTAAATTAAGTGACCTCTTCAGTCTAAACTGACTGCAGGTGTCCCACCCTTATAAACAATACAGTGGCATAACAGCCGAAACCAACAACCAGTTTCATATGCAAATATGAGTGTGACCATTAACTAGAGTTACAATGGTCATGTGTACTATTCACAGAGGATTGGGGAATAGTTGTAATCACAGCATTTTAAGATGGTGACAGATGTACTCTTAGCCCCTCCCCCTCAGTTCAGGGATGGTCGTTTACTCTTCACATAGATGGCCTCTTTGACTCTTCGTTCAAACCAGCGTTCCTCCCTATCAAGGATGGTCACATCCTCATCCCTGAAAGAGTGGCCACTGGCCTGTAGATGGTGTAGACTGTGGAGTCCTGGCCTGTAGATGGTGTAGACTGTGGAGTTCTGGCCTGTAGATGGTGTAGACTGTGGAGTCCTGGCCTGTAGATGGTGTAGACTGTGGAGTCCTGGCTTGTAGATGGTGTAGACTGTGGAGTCCTGGCCTGTTGATGGTGTAGACTCTGGAGTCCTGGCCTGTAGATGGTGTAGACTGTGGAGTCCTGGCCTGTAGATGGTGTAGACTGTGGAGTCCTGGCCTGTAGATGGTGTAGACTGTAGAGTCCTGGCCTGTAGATGGTGTAGACTGTGGAGTCCTGGCCTGTAGATGGTGTAGACTGTGGAGTCCTGGCCTGTAGATGGTGTAGACTGTGGAGTTCTGGCCTGTAGATGGTGTAGACTGTGGAGTCCTGGCCTGTAGATGGTGTAGACTGTGGAGTCCTGGCCTGTAGATGGTGTAGACTGTGGAGTCCTGGCTTGTAGATGGTGTAGACTGTGGAGTTCTGGCCTGTAGATGGTGTAGACTCTGGAGTCCTGGCCTGTAGATGGTGTAGACTGTGGAGTTCTGGCCTGTAGATGGTGTAGACTGTAGAGTCCTGGCCTGTAGATGGTGTAGACTGTGGAATCCTGGTCTGTAGATGGTGTAGACTGTGGAGTCCTGGCCTGTAGATGGTGTAGACTCTGGAGTCCTGGCCTGTAGATGGTGTAGACTGTGGAGTCCTGGCCTGTAGATGGTGTAGACTGTGGAGTCCTGGCCTGTAGATGGTGTAGACTGTAGAGTCCTGGCCTGTAGATGGTGTAGACTGTGGAGTCCTGGCCTGTAGATGGTGTAGACTGTGGAGTCCTGGCCTGTAGATGGTGTGGACTGTGGAGTTCTGGCCTGTAGATGGTGTAGACTGTGGAGTCCTGGCCTGTAGATGGTGTAGACTGTGGAGTCCTGGCCTGTAGATGGTGTAGACTGTGGAGTCCTGGCTTGTAGATGGTGTAGACTGTGGAGTTCTGGCCTGTAGATGGTGTAGACTCTGGAGTCCTGGCCTGTAGATGGTGTAGACTGTGGAGTTCTGGCCTGTAGATGGTGTAGACTGTAGAGTCCTGGCCTGTAGATGGTGTAGACTGTGGAATCCTGGCCTGTAGATGGTGTAGACTGCAGAGTCCTGGTCTGACGTGGTAGCTCTCCTGTGTTGTGTCATCCTCTTGGCCAGCGTCTATTTAGTTTCCTCAATGTACAAGTCACAGCAATCCTCCTGGCACTTAACAGCTACACTATATTGCTCTGTTTGTGCCGGGGGACCTGATCCTTGGGATGGACCAAGTTCTGGTGCAGCGTGCTTTGAGGTTTGAAAGCAATTGAGATGCAGTGGGTGTTTGGAAAATACGCATCCTCAGCTTTTCTGACACTCCTGCCACATACAGAATCCCCACTGGTTCACACTTAGACAGCTGTTGTCCTTCTCCTCTCTTCGGTCGGCTGGTGCATTGTTTGGGCGTCTTCCTGGCTTTGACAAATGCCCAGTTAGGATAACCACACTTAACCAGTGCCTGTTTAATGTGGGATTTCTCCCCTTCCCCGGCTGCTGTATCTTCTCCAGCTTGCGTCCTTTGTGCAAGCCTTTCATGCCGTCCTCCACCAGGAACAGACTGATGCCATGAGCTGTCACCTTTGCCTCCTGGTTGGTCACGGTCACCACTATGACCAAGTCGCTCATCCAGCCATTGCTGATAAAAACCTTGTTGCCATTAAGAATCCAGTCTCAGGGGCATCCAGGTAGCATATTGGTGTATTTCGTTGCCTACCAACACAGGGATCGCCGGTTTGAATCCCCGTGTCACCTCTGGCTTGGTCAGGCGTCCCTACAGACACAATTGGCCATGTCTGCAGGTGGGAAGCAAGATGTGGGTATGTGTCCTGATCGCTGCACTAGCGCCTCCTCTGGTTTAACGGAGCGCCTGTTCAGGGGGGAGGGGGAACTGGGGGGAACAGCATCATCCTCCCACACACTACGTCCCCCTGGTGAAACTCCTCACTGTCAGGCGAAAAGAAGCAGCTGGTGACTCCACATGTATGGGAGGAGGCATGTGGTAGTCTGCAGCCCCCCCCGGATCGGCAGAGGGGGTGGAGCAGAGACCGAGATGGCTCAGAAGAGTGGGGTAAGTGGCCGGATACAATTGGGGAGAAAAAGGGAAAACATCTAAAAAGAAAAAAAATGTATGCCTGAATCTCTCCAATGTTTGGTCCAATGCTAGCCATCTTGATGTGCACTGCTCTTTCACTGGCAAACCTAGAGCAAGAAGTGGTGGTGGGCGGGGCGCAAGGTCTGTGATATTTGAATATTAATAGATCTTCAATGAGGGAGAAAGAGTAGATGTGCTTCCAGCCCCTTCTTTTGAGTTTGTTTTTTTAATGGGGAAAACCATGTTAAACGATACAGTAATCGTCTCAAAGTATTTTTAAACTTTAAAATGTATCTGGAGGGATATTTTAATGACAGTTACGGGAGGAATTTGTCACAACACACAGTGCATCACACCCAGCTGCGTATGGGGCTGCGTAAACGCAGACCGGTCACAGTGCCCATGATGACCCCTGTCCACAATCGAAAGTGCCCACAATAGTCACACGGGCATCAGAACTGGATCGTGGAACAGTGGAAGAAGGTCCTCTGGTCCAGTGAGTCCTGTTTTCTTTTAGATTACATGGATGGCCACGTAGATGCGCGTCATTTACCTAGGGAAGTGATGGCACCAGGAAGCATTGTGGGAAAATGACAAGCCAGTGGAGGGAGTGTGATTCTCTGGGCAATGTTCTGCTGGAAAACCCTGGGTCCGGCCATTCATGTGGACGTCAATTTGAAAAACGCCACCTGACCAAACATCGTTGCAGACCAGGTACATCCCTTCATGGTAAGGATATTCCCTGATGGCAGTGGCCTCTTTCAGCAGGCTAATGCTCCCTGCCACACTGCACACATTGTTCAGGAATGGTTTGAGGAACATGATGAAGTGTTCAAGGTGTTGCCCTGGCCTCCAAATTCTCCAGATCTCAATCTGATTGAGCATCTGTGGGATGTGCTGGACTGAGAAGTCTGATCCACGGTGGCTCCACCTCACATCTTACAGGACTTGAAGGATCTGTTACTAATGTTTGGGTGCCAGATACCACAGACACCTTCAGGGGTCTTGTAGGGTCCATACCTCAGTGGGTTGGCATTGTTTTGGTGGCACATGGAGTACCAACACTATATTAGGCAGGTGGCCGTAATGTTTTGGCTCAGTGTATAGCTGTATGCAAAGTTGTTATTCACATTTTCTTCAACAATGCAGCCCATCAACAAACCAGGAAGTAAGTTTTCAAAGTTGTACATTTTTATTCCGTCAATATTGTGTCTGACAGTGACGAACACTTTTCTACACTGTCGGCGATGTAACAATATTATAGCTGCTAATGGTGTGTCATCCCTACAATAGAGAATGTTGAAAATTGTGATGGTTTCCCTTTAATGACATAAACTGTCAGTTAACAAGATAAGTGTTCATGAGACAAACTGATAGTTCAAGGTTAACTGTTTCATAAATAAGGTCGGCGGGGAAAAGGGTCTCAAACTTGAAGATGGACATAAACATTAGCTACCAGCAATACCCTTAACAAACAGGAGATGGAATGAAGACACTTACGATGGCATTCCCTGGTTGCCATGGTAGCAGTTGTCATGGTAGTCGTTATCACGTTCAGATGAGGCTCGGCGGTTCAGAATATGGAGAGGGATGTAGCCTGGAGTTGGCCCAAACACAACCAGATGACCCTGACCTAGAGGAGGGTCATCACCACGGTAACAGAAGGCACACTGCTTCAAACTAGAGAGAGTGAGAGACAGAGAGACAGACAGAGACAGCCTGTATTGAACTGTGGTCTCCGTGTTGCTGTACACATGGAATGATGTCATCCATTACATCACAATGGTAACACGGAGAACATTCTAAAGATCAGTTGACACGGGACAAGCATCTTAATGAAGACAAAAAGACAGGACTATGGTGCCAATATGGTTTTAACCACCATTTTATAAAGCTTAATAACTTCATCAATGTAACTTAATAACTCTGTAAATGTAACTTTTAGAACTTTATAACTTCATGAAATTAAGGTGTACTTTTGCTCCTGACTGAAAGATTAACTGTAAACCACAGAAAGGTGAATCAGTTCATCTGGACACAGCATTTATTGAGAGAAACGATCCATCACTCAACTAAGTGACCTCTTCAGTTTTAATTGACTGCAGGTATCCCCACCCTTATAAACAATACAGTGACTGCAGGTGTCCCCACCCTTATAAATAATACAGTGACTGCAGGTGTCCCCACCCTTATAAACAATACAGTGACTGCAGGTGTCCCTACCCTTATAAATAATACAGTGACTGCAGGTGTCCCCACCCTTATAAACAATACAGTGACTGCAGGTGTCCCCACCCTTATAAACAATACAGTGACTGCAGGTGTCCCTACCCTTATAAATAATACAGTGACTGCAGGTGTCCCCACCCTTATAAACAATACAGTGACTGCAGGTATCCCCACCCTTATAAACAATACAGTGGCTGCAGGTGTCCCCACCCTTATAAACAATACAGTGACTGCAGGTATCCCCACCCTTATAAACAATACAGTGACTGCAGGTACCCCCACCCTTATAAACAATACAGTGACTGCAGGTGTCCCCACCCTTATAAACAATACAGTGACTGCAGGTGTCCCACCTTTATAAACAATACAGTGACTGCAGGTGTCCCCACCCTTATAAACAATACAGTGACTGCAGGTGTCCCACCTTTATAAACAATACAGTGACTGCAGGTGTCTCATCCTTATAAACAATACAGTGACTGCAGGTACCCCCACCCTTAAAAACCATAAAGTGACTGCAGGTGTCCCACCCTTATAAACAATACAGTGACTGCAGGTGTCCCCACCCTTATAAATAATACAGTGACTGCAGGTGTCCCAACCCTTATAAACAATACAGTGACTGCAGGTGTCCCCACCCTTATAAACAATACAGTGACTGCAGGTGTCCCCACCCTTATAAACAATACAGTGACTGCAGGTATCCCCACCCTTATAAACAATACAGTGGCATAACCACCCAAACCAACGACCAGTGTCATATGCAAATTACCCTGACCATTAACTAGAGTTACAATGGCCATGTGTACTATTCACAGATGATTGGGGAATTTTTGCAATCACAGCTTTGTAAGATGGTGACAGATGTACTCTTAGCCCCCCCGGCTCAGTGATGGTAGTTCCCTCTTCACATAGATGGCCTCTTTGACTCCCCGTTCAAACCAGCGTTCCTCCCTACCAAGGATGTGCACATCCTCATCCTTGAAGGAGTGGCCACTGGCCTATAGATGGGTGTAGACTGTGGAGTCTTGGCCTGTAGATGGGTGTAGACTATGGAGACCTGGCCTGACGCGTTAGCCTTACTTTGTTGTGCCACAAATCTGAATCAATGGTTAGGTGGTGTCCCTGGATACGACAGGGCTCTGATGTCCTATGTTATATCCAGGGACACCACCTAGCCTAGTTCCTCCCTATCAAGGATGTGCACATCCTTGATAGGGAGGAATGCTGGTTTGAACAGGGAGTCAAAGAGGCCATCTATGTGAAGAGGGAACGACCGAGGGGGGACCTAAGAGTACATCTGTTCCCATCTTACAGTGCTGTGATTGCAACCATTCCCAATCCTCTGTGAATAGTACACATGGCCATTGTAATTCTAGTTAATGGTCATGGCAATTTGCATAATTTGCATGAAACCGATCGTTTTCAAACATTATGCCACTGTATTGTTTATGAGGGTGGGGACACCTGCAGTCAGGTGAGACTGAAGAGGTCACTTAGATGATGATGAAACGTTTCTCTCAAACGTTGTGTCCAGATGAAGTGATTCATCTTTCTGTGATTTTCTTACCTGCATTATTGAGCATGCATTAAGACATGAACTGTAAAGGTTACCTGCCTTTAAAATACTGCTTCCAAATCTTCCAAAACAAATGTCACACAACATTTTTGACTTAACTTTACGTGGAAAAGCAGATGTTTCATTAGTTCTGTGCACAGTGACAATGATCAATCATTTAAAGTCCACTAATAGAAACACAGTAGATGAAAAATGTTGACTTTTTAAAAGTTCACTTAAATTCCACTCAAAATGTGGATGGAAACAGTGAGTTTAATCCTCTGTTAATTTGAAATTGAGGAAAATTGGTTCAGAATCAGATTGGGGATATTAATATGATTTTATCACCCAGCACCACCCTGGCCCCCTCACCGTTTTTTGGTATGGCCAAGGGAAGGGACCGGGGAGCCTCCAGAGTCATCTGACAGAGAGGGCTGGAACAGAGGGGACAAAGAGCCATCGTCCGCTCCAGGACTGAAGCTCAATCTGGGGCAGGGGCTGTCCAGTGGACTGGCTACAGGGCTGGGTACAGGGCTGGGTCTGGAGATGAGTCTGGGACTTTCTACAGGGCTGGGTCCGGAGATGGGTCTGGGACTGGGTACAGGGCTAAGCACAGGGCTTGGTGAAGGGCTGGGTATAAGGCTAGGTCTGGAGATGGGTCTGGGACTGGGTACAGGGCTTGGTATAGGGCGAAGTCTAGAGATGGATGTGGAACTGACTAGAGGGCTGGGTACAGGGCTCTTCTCCACGGGACTATGCCTGGAGCTTAGTGTGCTCTCTACAGTCTCCATAACGTCAAAGGTAGGACTGCAGGGATCCTCTTCAGGGCCGGGTCTGGGGCTCTGGACAGGGCTGTGGAATGGGGAAGTAGGGTTTGGACTGGCTTGGTCTCCTTTACCAGGATTGGAGGCTAAGCTTGGACAGGTTGCCGGCTGCCAGTCCCTCAGTACAGTGATCTGGACAGGGTTAGGATCAGGACCTGGGTCAAGGTCAGGATCAGGAGAGATGGTGCTGGATCCAACTTCTGCTCTGGAGTTGAGAGCTGGTTTGGGACTAAGGTCTAACTGGCTATCCCTGGAGCTGGGTAAGGGGCTGGAAGTGTCTGTATTAACAGGCCCAGGTTCTTCTTTCTGATTAGGTTCTGAAATTTCCCGAATGGCCTCTGGATCAGGTTCTGGGTCCTGCTCTGGTTGTGGACTGTCCCGTGGAGGTTCGAGGTTTGAGTTGGATTTTCTTCTGGAAGCCGACCGTTGTCGTCCTGTTGGCTTCACCTCCTTAACATCTATAAAAGAATGAGGAAAAAAATAAGCAGCAGATGTGGCTTTAGTCAGTAAAATTGTGACCAGTAAATACAGTTGTAATTAGTATGATTGTGACCAGTAGATATGATTGTGATAAAAAAAAAGAAAAAGAAAGACACGCATGTTAGGGAGTTGATACTCCTGCCTGTGCCCCTGACTAAGGCAATAGGAAAAAGAACTGGAGTTGGTCCCTGGCCGCTGCACCACAGCTGCCCACTGCTCCTATACAATAGGATGGGTTAAATGAAGAAAACAAATTTCATTGTAACCGTAAACTGTACAATGACAAAATAAAGTGGCTTTCATCTTCTTCTCTAATCAGTAAGACTGTGATCAGGAGACATGGTTATAATCATTATGATTGTGACCAGTAGGTAAGGTTGTAATCAGTAAGGTTGTGATCAGTAGATTCGGCTGTAATCAGTGTGACTGTAATCTGCAAATACAGTTGTAACGAGTATGGCTGTGATAAGTAGATATATGATTGTAATCAGTGTGGCTGTGATCAGTAGATACCGTTGTAATCAGCATGGTTGTGATCAGTAGATATGATTGTAATCAGTGTGGCTGTGATCAGTAGATACCGTTGTAATCAGCATGGTTGTGATCAGTAGATATATGATTGTAATCAGTGTGGCTGTGATCAGTAGATACCGTTGTAATCAGCATGGTTGTGATCAGTAGATACCGTTGTAACCAGTATGACTGTGATCAGTAGATATGGTTGTAACCAGTATGACTGTGATCAGTAGATAGCATTGTAACCAGTATGATTGTGATCAGTAGATACCGTTGTAACCAGTATGACTGTGATCAGTAGATATGGTTGTAACCAGCATGGTTGTGATCAGTAGATACCATTGTAACCAGTATGATTGTGATCAGTAGATACCGTTGTAACCAGTATGATTGTGATCAGTAGATACAGTTGTAATCAGCATGGTTGTGATCAGTAGATACCATTGTAATCAGGATTAAAGCAGTAAGCAGTGATCAATGGGCCCTCACACCTCACGCGCGTCGGAGTGACAGCCGTAGTAACGCTAGTGGAGTTGGCTGAGACTGCTCTGAATACAATTTCATAAATATTAACATTGCATGTAGGAGACAACCATCACTTCCTGTGTCCACTATGTGGTGCTAGAAAACACACACCAAATGTACATTATGTTGTTGCTTATCAAATGTACAGCTCAAATGTAGAGTAAGTAGTAGGCTATTCTTATATGGTGTAAAAAACTGGGACTATACTGGCTAGCAAACTTAGCTTAGCTCATGTCCGTTTTCCAGTCACCATTATCAAGCTGCTTTTATCTGCCATTTAAACGGTAACCTTACACATGACAAAAACCATACACTTACTTTGCTCGGAAAATAATTGCAACTGATGCAAATAGTTCAAATAAATCATAAGGAGTAATGTGAGAACATCTGGGGGCAAAGGCAAATATTGGCATAAAAAAGCCTAATAATAACTTGACCATAGGTGCATCCCAGGCATTTCAGCCATCAACATCTTCAACCACACCCAAAACTACACAGCAGACCCTACAGTGCCAAAACAGAGAAAAGAAAGACCTAACAGATGCCACAGCAGAGTTCATCACTATGAATATGAGACTCATTAATGAAGTTGAAGGCGAAGGCTTCAGAAAATTAATGAAGAAGATGGAGCCTGACTACACTGTGCCCAAACGCTCCAGTTAATCACACACCATGTCTCTGAAGTACAGCAATGTGCCAGACCAAATTTTAACTCTCACTGAAAACTCAACTGGCTAAAGTTTCACAGTCTGGGAACTCTGGGCCTTCGTATTGGAAACCAAAGCCATAAAGGTGAGTCTTACGGGAGTCAAAACTGCACAACAGCTCAGAGAAGCGGCGGACGCATTCGCCATTCCAAATTACAAGCGAGTAGCTTTTTAATCATTTATTTTTATTTGAATGTTTGGTAAGAAATTGTTTATTAAAATGTGTGCTTTGTTGCTATTATAACTATTGATATTATAACTGAGCAGCAGAGCTGAGTATGTGGGTTGCGGCCATGAGAAATTTGCCAAATCTTCTCTGCCAATGCAAAACAGCTTATTTTGCTGTTGCTATTGACTCTTGTTTTGAGCTTCTGCTACCCCAGGTGCTGACAATCAGCTGCCTGATATAAGATTTATTGCCAAGAAGTATTGTTACAACAAAGAAATCATCTACCAAACACACATTTCCTTATTTCATGTGCTAAGTTTATTTGATATATCCCCCGCAATGAACACACACACCATACACAACATACACATACATACACACACACACACACACACACACACACACACCATTACACAACACATCACCCACCTGTTCTTTGTGGCCTTTTCTTCTGGGAAGAGTCCATGCTTTCTTCATCCTCTACCTGGGCTCTACCTCTGCTTCTTCCCCTGCAGACAGACACACAGACAGACACAGACAGAGACAGAGAGAGACAGAGACACAGAGACAGACAGACAGACACAGACACACAGACACACAGACACACAGACAGACAGACAGACAGACAGACAGACAGACAGACAGACAGACAGACAGAGTGAGGGAGAGAGACAGAGACAGACAGACAGACAGAGAGAGAGACGGACAGAGACAGACAGACAGACAGACAGACAGAGACGGGGACAGAGAGAGACAGACAGACAGACAGACAGACAGAGAGAGATGGACAGACATACAGAGACAGACAGAGAGAGACAAACAGACAGACAGACAGAGAGCGCGAGAGGGCGAGAGACAGACAGACAGAGAGAGACAGAGAGAGACAGATAGAGAGCGAGACAGACAGACACACAAAGAGACAGAGAGAGGGAGACAGACAGACACAGAGAGAGAGAGAGAGAGAGAGAGAGAGAGAGAGAGAGAGAGAGAGAGAGAGAGAGAGAGAGAGAGAGAGAGAGAGAGAGAGATACTTTATTGGTT